>NW_027488977.1:0-171999 GCF_050948215.1 Halictus rubicundus | reverse complement strand
AAATTTTATTTATAAAAAAATTTGTATTGAATTAGTAATAAAAATTTATTTGAGTGGATTTTTTATATAAAATTATTTATAAAAAAGAATTATTAGGGAAATTTTATTTATAAAAAATTTGTATTGAATTAGTAATAAAAATTTATTTGAGTGAATTTTTTATATTAAATTATTTATGAAAAGAATTATTAGGGAAATTTTATTTGTAAAAAAATTTGTATTGAATTAGTAATAAAAATTTATTTGAATGGATTTTCTATATGAAATTATTTATGAAAAGAATTATTAGGGAAATTTTATTTATAAAAAAATTTGTATTGAATTAGTAATAAAAATTTATTTGAATGAATTTTCTATATGAAATTATTTATGAAAAGAATTATTAGGGAAATTTTATTTGTAAAAAATTTGTATTGAATTAGTAATAAAAATTTATTTGAATGGATTTTCTATATGAAATTATTTATGAAAAGAATTATTAGGGAAATTTTATTTATAAAAAAATTTGTATTGAATTAGTAATAAAAATTTATTTGAATGAATTTTTTATATGAAATTATTTATGAAAAGAATTATTAGGGAAATTTTATTTGTAAAAAATTTGTATTGAATTAGTAATAAAAATTTATTTGAATGGATTTTCTATATGAAATTATTTATGAAAAGAATTATTAGGGGAATTTTATTTATAAAAAAATTTGTATTGAATTAGTAATAAAAATTTATTTGAATGAATTTTCTATATGAAATTATTTATGAAAAGAATTATTAGGGAAATTTTATTTATAAAAAATTTGTATTGAATTAGTAATAAAAATTTATTTGAGTGAATTTTTTATATTAAATTATTTATGAAAAGAATTATTAGGGAAATTTTATTTGTAAAAAAATTTGTATTGAATTAGTAATAAAAATTTATTTGAATGGATTTTCTATATGAAATTATTTATGAAAAGAATTATTAGGGAAATTTTATTTATAAAAAAATTTGTATTGAATTAGTAATAAAAATTTATTTGAATGAATTTTCTATATGAAATTATTTATGAAAAGAATTATTAGGGAAATTTTATTTGTAAAAAATTTGTATTGAATTAGTAATAAAAATTTATTTGAATGGATTTTTTATATGAAATTATTTATGAAAAGAATTATTAGGGAAATTTTATTTATAAAAAAATTTGTATTGAATTAGTAATAAAAATTTATTTGAATGAATTTTCTATATGAAATTATTTATGAAAAGAATTATTAGGGAAATTTTATTTGTAAAAAATTTGTATTGAATTAGTAATAAAAATTTATTTGAATGGATTTTCTATATGAAATTATTTATGAAAAGAATTATTAGGGGAATTTTATTTATAAAAAAATTTGTATTGAATTAGTAATAAAAATTTATTTGAATGAATTTTCTATATGAAATTATTTATGAAAAGAATTATTAGGGAAATTTTATTTATAAAAAAATTTGTATTGAATTAGTAATAAAAATTTATTTGAGTGGATTTTTTATATAAAATTATTTATAAAAAAGAATTATTAGGGAAATTTTATTTATAAAAAAATTTGTATTGAATTAGTAATAAAAATTTATTTGAGTGGACTTTTTATATAAAATTATTTATAAAAAAGAATTATTAGGGAAATTTTATTTATAAAAAAATTTGTATTGAATTAGTAATAAAAATTTATTTGAGTGGACTTTTTATATAAAATTATTTATGAAAATTATTAGGGAAATTTTATTTATAAAAAAAATTTGTATTGAATTAGTAATAAAAATTTATTTGAATTAATTTTCTATATGAAATTATTTATGAAAAGAATTATTAGGGAAATTTTATTTATAAAAAAATTTGTATTGAATTAGCAATAAAAATTTATTTGAGTGGACTTTTTATATAAAATTATTTATAAAAAAGAATTATTGGGAAAATTTTATTTATAAAAAATTTGTATTGAATTAGTAATAAAAATTTATTTGAATGAATTTTTTATATGAAATTATTTATGAAAAGAATTATTAGGAAAATTTTATTTATAAAAAATTTGTATTGAATTAGTAATAAAAATTTATTTGAATGAATTTTCTATATGAAATTATTTATGAAAAGAATTATTAGGGAAATTTTATTTATAAAAAATTTGTATTGAATTAGTGACAAAAAATTATTTGAATGAATTTTTTATATGAAATTATTTATGAAAAGAATTATTAGGGAAATTTTATTTATAAAAAATTTGTATTGAATTAATAATAAAAATTTATTTGAATGAATTTTTTTTATATAAAATTATTTATGGGGAGAATTTATATGGAATTATTAATATTTAAAATTTATTGAATTAATTTAGTAAATTTTTAATAATAGTTGATTTATATTAAAATTAAATATATTTAATAAACCTATAATAATAAGTTAAGTTGTGCATTAGCGTCAATAATAAATAAAAAAAAAAATGAGAAAAAAGCTTTGATTTGGGGGAAAAATGATTTTTTTTTAGAAAAAAATAATAATTTTATTGAATTAGTATGAAAAATTTAAATTTAGGGGTAAATTTAAATAAAATAAGGGGTAATTAACTAATATAAAATTTAGGGAAATTTTATTTTAAAAAATTTGTATAGAATTAGTAATAAAAATTTATTTGAATGAATTTTTTATATAAAATTATTTATGAAAAGAATTATTAGGGGAATTTTATTCATAAAAAAATTTGTATAGAATTAGTGATAAAAATTTATTTGAATGAATTTTTTATATTAAATTATTTATGAAAAGAATTATTAGGGAAATTTTATTTGTAAAAAATTTGTATTGAATTAGTAATAAAAATTTATTTGAGTGGACTTTTTATATAAAATTATTTATAAAAAATTATTAGGGAAATTTTATTTGTAAAAAATTTGTATTGAATTAGTAACAAAAATTTATTTGAGTGGACTTTTTATATAAAAAAGATTTTAAAAAATTTGTATAGAATTAGTAATAAAAATTTATTTGAATGAATTTTTTATATAAAATTATTTATGAAAAGAATTATTAGGGGGATTTTATTCATAAAAAAAATTTGTATAGAATTAGCAATAAAAATTTATTTGGATGAATTTTTTATATTAAATTATTTATGAAAAGAATTATTAGGGAAATTTTATTTGTAAAAAATTTGTATTGAATTAGTAATAAAAATTTATTTGAGTGGACTTTTTATATAAAAAAGAATTATTGGGAAAATTTTATTTATAAAAAATTTGTATTGAATTAGTAATAAAAATTTATTTGAATGAATTTTTTATATTAAACTATTTATGAAAAGAATTATTGGGAAAATTTTATTCATAAAAAATTTGTATTGAATTAGTAATAAAAATTTATTTGAGTACACTTTTTATATAAAATTATTTATAAAAAAGAATTATTGGGAAAATTTTATTTATAAAAAATTTGTATTGAATTAATAATAAAAATTTATTTGAGTGGACTTTTTATATAAAATTATTTATAAAAAAGAATTATTGGGAAAATTTTATTTATAAAAAATTTGTATTGAATTAGTAATAAAAATTTATTTGAATGAATTTTTTATATAAAATTATTTATAAAAAAGAATTATTGGGAAAATTTTATTTGTAAAAAATTTGTATTGAGTTAGTAATAAAAATTTATTTGAATTAATTTTTTATATTAAATTATTTATGAAAAGAATTATTAGGGAAATTTTACTTATAAAAAAATTTGTATTGAATTAGTAATAAAAATTTATTTGAGTGGATTTTTTTATATAAAATTATTTATAAAAAAGAATTATTGGGAAAATTTTATTTGTAAAAAAATTTATATTAAATTAATAATAAAAATTTATTTGAGTGGATTTTTTTATATAAAATTATTTATAAAAAAGAATTATTGGGAAAATTTTATTTGTAAAAAAATTTATATTAAATTAATAATAAAAATTTATTTGAGTGAATTTTTTATATTAAATTATTTATGAAAAGAATTATTAGGGAAATTTTATTTGTAAAAAAATTTGTATTGAATTAGTAATAAAAATTTATTTGAATGGATTTTTTATATGAAATTATTTATGAAAAGAATTATTAGGGAAATTTTATTTATAAAAAAATTTGTATTGAATTAGTAATAAAAATTTATTTGAATGAATTTTTTATATGAAATTATTTATGAAAAGAATTATTAGGGAAATTTTATTTATAAAAAAATTTGTATTGAATTAGTAATAAAAATTTATTTGAGTGGATTTTTTATATAAAATTATTTATAAAAAAGAATTGGGAAAATTTTATTTATAAAAAATTTGTATTGAATTAGTAATAAAAATTTATTTGAATGAATTTTTTATATGAAATTATTTATGGAAAGAATTATTAGGAAAATTTTATTTATAAAAAATTTGTATTGAATTAGTAATAAAAATTTATTTGAATGAATTTTCTATATGAAATTATTTATGAAAAGAATTATTAGGGAAATTTTATTTATAAAAAATTTGTATTGAATTAGTAATAAAAATTTATTTGAATGAATTTTTTATATGAAATTATTTATGAAAAGAATTATTAGGGAACCTTTATTTATAAAAAAATTTGTGTTGAATTAACAATAAAAATTTATTTGAATAAATTTTTATATAAAATTATTTATAAAAAGAATTATTAGGAAACTTATTTATGAAAAGTTTAGTATTAAATTAAAATAAGAATTTATTTGAGTATAAATATATATATATATATATATATATATATATATATATATATATAAATAAAAATTTATATAAAAATTATATTAAATTAATAATAAAAGTTTATTAATTAATATTGAAAATTTTTAATAAAATATCTTATTAAAAAATTATATAAAAAATATTTGGTTCTACATTTATATAAATATAAATGATTGAAGGTGAATTTTATAGAAAATTTAATTATAGTTTAAAAATTAATTATAAAAATTTATTTATAAATGAAATTTATTTAAAAGTAAAAATTTAAAAAATTTTTATAAATTTTGTGTAAAAATTAAGTTTATATTTAAATGAAAGTTTGACAAAGAAATTTAAAATAAATAATGGTAAATTTTAGTGCCAGCATCAGCGGTTACACTATTGTTATGAGTTAATTAATGAAATAATTAGAGATTTTGAAATTTAGTTTAAATGTATATTATTTTTTTTGGTGAAATATAAAAGTATAATATATTTAATTATTAAAATACAAATTTTTGAGAAATCTTAAGAATAGACTAGGATTAGATACCCTATTATAAAGATAAATTTAAAATGTTAAATATTAAATGTTAATCATTAAAATTAAATAATATGGCGGCTTTATATACTTATTAGAGGAACTTGTTTATTAAATTGATATCCCACGTTAAGATAAACTTAAATGGAAAATTTATGTATTGTTGTTTAAAAAATTTATAGAAATTTTATTTTTGAAATATTATATATATATATATATATATATATATAATAGTAATTCAAATCAAAATGTAGTTTATTTAAGATATAATGAGTTACATAAAAATTATTTTTTTTTAAATTAAATTTTAATATTTAATAAAGATAGGATTTAAAAGTAAATTTTATAAATTAATGAAATTGAAATTAGTTTTATTTAGTGTACAAATTGCCCGTCACTTTCATTATAAATGGAATAAGTCGTAACATAGTAAAGGTATTGGAAAATGTTTTTAATAAAAAATTTAGTTTAATATAAAAATATTTCGTTTACATTGAAAAGATTTACATGAAATAAAATTTTAAATTAAATAATTAAATATTTAGGGTTGATAGTGTTTAAGGTTAAATATATTATAAAAAAAATTATTTTAAAAAATTAAATTTTTAGTATTTATTTAAGAAAAAAATAAAAATTTTATATACATAGTATTGTGAAAGATAATAAATAAAATATTTAAAAGTAGAATTTATTTTTGTACCTTTTGTATCAGGGGTTATTAAAATTTAAATATAGTTTATATTATTCTCGAATATAAATGAGCTAATTAATTAAAATTTTTTTTGTAGCAAAAAAATTATGAATATTTAATTTGATGTGAAATGTAATACGAATTTATAGATATCTAGTTTTTTTAGAAATGAATTTAATTCATATATTTATTTTAATAATATATATATATATATATATATATATTAATAAATATAAATAATTTAGGGGATAAACTTTAAATTAAATTTATAATTTTTAATTGAAATATAATAAATAAATTAATTTTAAAATTTAATATATTATAGAAAAAATTTAATAATTTAATAATAATAATATATATATATATATATATATATATAAAAAAAAATTTAATTAACTAGAATATAATTTAATTATAAAAAAAATTAAATAAATTAAAAATTTAAAGATATAATGATAATATAAGTAATTGATTATATAAATATAAATATATATATATATATATATATAATATTAAAGAATTTGGCAAAAATTATACTCACCTGTTTAACAAAAACATGTCTTTTTGAATTTAATTTAAAGTTGTCCCTGCTCCATGAATAATTTTTAAATAGCTGCAGTATACTGACTGTACAAAGGTAGCATAATCATTTGTCTTTTAATTAAAGGCTGGAATGAAAGGGTTGATGAAGTATAAACTGTTTCAATATTAAATAATGAAATTAAATTTTAAGTAAAAATGCTTAAATTAATTTAAGGGACGATAAGACCCTATAGAATTTAATAAATTAATAAAGTTTTTAATTTATTTATAAGAAAATTTATTAATTTATTTTATTGGGGTGATATTTAAATTTAATAAACTTTAAATTAAGAAATCATAAATTAATGTTAATAAAAATGATATTGTATTATAAATTATAAGAAAAATTACCTTAGGGATAACAGCATAATATCTTTAAGAAGGCCTTATTTATAAAGATGTTTATGACCTCGATGTTGAATTAAGATAAATTTTAAATGCAGAAGTTTAAAAATTAAGTCTGTTCGACTTTTGAAATCTTACATGATTTGAGTTCAGATCGGTGTAAGCCAGATCGGTTTCTATCTTTAAAAGTAAAATAATATTTTTGTACGAAAGGACTAAGTATTTTTAATAATTAATATTATATATATATATATATATATATAAATGTAAATAATTATTTTGGCAGATTAGTGTAATAAATTTAGAATTTAATAAAGTATGCAATAAGTATACAGATAATAATTTATGTATTAAAATTTAATTTATATTTTAATTTATTTTTTTTTATTGTTTTAATTTTAATAATATTAATTAGTATAGCTTTTTTAACATTATTTGAACGAAAAGTATTAGGGTTTATTCAAAATCGAAAGGGACCAAATAAAGTATTAATTATAGGAATTTTTCAACCTTTTAGAGATGTAATTAAATTATTAAATAAGGAATTATTTTTTTTAGATAAAATTAATTTAAATTATTATATATTTATACCTATAATTTCTTTAATTTTATCTATAATATTATGGTTAGTTTACCCATTTTATGTAAATATATTTTCAATAAATTTAGGAATTTTATTTATATTAAGATTAATGAGTGTAGGGGTTTTTCCAATTATATTAGGGGGGTGGGCTTCAAATTCTAATTATTCTATATTGGGTGCTATTCGTTCAGTTGCCCAATCAATTTCTTATGAAGTAAGATTATTTTTAATTATTTTTAATTTAATTTTATTAGTTGAAAGGTTTAATTTATTAGAATTTTTAAAATTTCAAGAAAATATTAAATTTTTAATTATAATTTATCCAGTTTATTTAATATTTATGGTTAGAATATTAATTGAATTAAATCGTACTCCTTTTGATTTAGTTGAAGGAGAATCTGAGTTAGTCTCTGGTTTTAATACAGAGTATTTTAGAAGATTATTTGCTTTAATTTTTATATCTGAATACTTAAGGATTATTTTTATAAGGTTTTTAGTAACAATTATGTTTTTAGGGTTTAAATTATTAAGATTTAAATTTATTGTTAGAATAATTTTTCATATATTTTTTGTGATTTGAATTCGAGGGGTTTTACCTCGAATTCGTTATGATGAATTAATAATAATATGTTGAAAGAAATTTTTATCGTTATCATTATTATATATTTTATTTATTTTAAGGATAAAGGAATTAATTATTTATATAAATATAAGTTAATAGATAGTTTTATATCTATAAAATATTTTCAAAATAAATGCTATTAAAGCTTATTAACTAATAAATTAATTTATCTCAGATATAATTTAGTGAGGGGGTTAAAATGAAATATAAAAAGTAAATTAATGTAAATAATATTCTTAAGTTAATAAATGGAGGCTCAATTAATTGCCTTCCTAACCATGTTAATATGATAAAAGATAAAATAAAAATTCAAAAAAGAATTTTTCTTAAAAAATAAAATTTTCTTGAAGTTAATTTATTATAATTTAAAATAGGTATAAATATTAAAATTAAAATAGATGAAAATAAACCTAGAACTCCACCAAATTTATTAGGAATAATTCGTAAAATTGTGTAAGCAAATAAAAAATATCATTCAGGTTTAATATGTTCAGGTGTAATTATAGGGTTAGCTATAATAAAATTATCTGGGTCACTTAAATTATAAGGAAAAATTAAAGTAACTATAATAAATAGAAATAAAATTAATATATATCCAAGTACATCTTTAATAAGAAAATAAGGTGAAAAATAAATTAAGTAAAATTTATTTCTGGATCCTATAGGGTTATTTGATCCTGAATTATGTAAGAAGAAAAGATGGATAATTACTAAAAATAAAATTATAAATGGGAGAATAAAATGAAAGGTATAGAATCGGTTTAATGTGGCATTATTAATAGAAAATCCTCCTCAAATTCATTCAACTAATATTTTTCCAATAAAAGGTAAGGCTGATAATAAGTTAGTAATAACTGTAGCTCCTCAAAAAGATATTTGTCCTCATGGTAAAACATAACCTAAGAATGCTGTTGCTATTGATATAATTAAAATAATTACTCCGATTAATCAAACATTAACTAATTTGAAAGAGTGATAATAAATTCCTCGGGCAATATGAAGAAATATAGTAAAAAAAAAGAAAGATGCTCCATTTATATGGATAAGACGGATTCATCATCCGAACTTAACATTTTTTATAATATGAATTGTTCTATGAAAAGCAAGATTAATATTAGGGCAATAATGTATAGATAAAAATAGACCTGAAATAATTTGAATAATTAAAAATAATCCTAAAATTGAACCAAAATTTCATCATATATTAATATTTATGGGGGATGGTAATTTATTTAGAGAATAATTGAAAATTGATAAAATTTTATTATTTTTTAATAGTTTAGAAAATTTCATTAATTAATAATTTTTCGTAAGGGTTTATATTTTGATAAACAAATTTTTATTGAGAATAATAAAGTAATTAATAAATAAAAAATTATTAAGAAGGTAACTTTATAAAGTGGGTATGTATAAGTTTTGTAAATAAATAATGAATTAGAAGTTTTAAATTTAATATTAATTGAATAATTAAAAAAATAATAAAAAAATATAACAAAAATTAATATAATTACTATAAATCAAATAAAGTTTAGGTTAGATTTAAACGATTTATTATAATAATTGTTAATTAATCTTGTAAAATAAAGGAATATAATTATATTTCCTCTAATTATTGAAATAAAAATTATGAAACAATATAATGATTTTTGAGTAATTAAATAATTTAAAATTAAATAAATTAAAGTGAATAAAATTAAGCTTATTATGAAATTTAGTGGGGAGATATTTTTATTATATATAATAATAATAATTATATATATATTAATATAAAGTATAAATTTAATAAAAAATTCATAAGAACTGTTCATTGAATTCAAGAAATAGTTTAAATAGAATATTAATTTTGGGGATTAAAGATATTAAGGTTAATTTTCTTGAAGTTTAAGCTAAAGAAAAAATTTTCATATTTAATTTACAAAATTAATATTTTATTTTAAATTATTTAGCTAAATTGATTTATTTAAATAATTATTATTTAGTAATAGTTTTATTAATTTTATTAATAATTTTTATATTTATAGAGAATTTTTTAATATTTTTAATTGGATTGGAATATATATTAATATTTTATTTGTTTATAACTTTAATTATTTCTGACAGTTTAAATAATGATTGAATATTTATATATATATTAATTATAGGAGTTTGTGAAAGAGTTATTGGTATTTCTTTAATAGTTAGAATTGTTCATATGTATGGTTCACAAAGAATAAAAATTTTAAATTTAAAATGATAGTAGAAATTTTAATTATTACTTATTTATATTTAATATTATTTAAAAATAAATTTATAAAAATAAGTTTATTAAAAAATTTTATTAGATGTGTGTTAATATTTTTAACAGTAAAAATTTTTTTTAAATATAATTTTATTGTAAATTTTTCTATAATAAGTAGATTATTTAGGTTAAATAATTATTCATTTATATTAATTATACTAAGTTTATGAATTTTTGGTATTATTTTTTTATTTTTAATAGATAAGAATATTTTATTATGTATAAAAATACATTTAGTTTTATTAATTATTTTAATAATATTTTTTATAAGAATTCAATTATTATTATTTTATTTTATATTTGAAGTAAGGTTAATTTTAATTTTTTTTATAATTATTAAATGGGGGTTAGGGGAAAAACGGTTGGAAGCTGCTTATTTTATAATATTTTATACAATATTTTTTTCTTTACCTTTTTTAATTTTTTTATTTTTAATTATAAATGAATTAATATTAGATTTAATAATAATAGTAGAATTAAAAAAAATTAAAATAAGAAGTTATTTTTTTATATTTATAATAGGAACTTTTTTAGTAAAGATTCCTATATATATATTTCATGGGTGGTTATTAAAGGCTCATGTTGAAGCCCCAGTATATAGTTCAATAATTTTAGCTTCAATTTTATTAAAATTAGGAACTTATGGTTTATTACAAATAGTAATTATATTTTATTATTTATTTATAAATATAAAATTTTATATAATAATAATTAGTTTATTAGGCAGAGTTATTTTGAGGGGGTTATGTTTACGCCAATTAGATATAAAAATTTTAGTTGCTTATTCATCAGTTGTTCATATAGGAATTTTAATTAGAAGAATGTTAACATTTTTTAAAATTAGAGTAATTGGGAGGTATATTATTATAATTGCTCATGGGTTATGTTCTTCTGGTTTATTTTTTTTAGTAAATATTTGTTATCAAGAAACTAATAGACGTTTAATATTAATTAATAAAGGATTAATAAATTATATACCTAAAATAAGAATAATATGATTTTTATTATGTTCTTCAAATATATCTGCCCCAGTGTCATTAAATTTAGTGGGAGAAATTATATTATTAGTAGGGTTAATAATATGAATAGAGTATTTAATAATTGTTATAATTTTTTTTTGTTTTTTTAGATTTATTTATTCATTATATTTATTTTGTTATGTCCAACATGGGGAATTAAATTATTATTTAAAAATTAAAAGAAGTAAAATAATTAATTATATTGTATTAATTTTACATTGATTACCTTTAAATATTATATTTTTGGATTTAATTTTTTTTTAATTTAAATAGTTTAAGAAAAAAATTTTGAATTGTGGTTTCAAAGATGTATAATAACTTTAAATTATTTATGAATTAATAGTTTATGGGGTGATTATATTTTTTTTAGGTATATTTTTTATTTTAATAAGTATATATATATATATATATAATATAATAATAATTTTAGAGTGAACAATTTTTATATTAAGTAGAATAAAATTTAATTATATAATTTATTTAGATTATATAGGTTTAATATATATAGGAGTTGTTTTAATTATTTCTTTTTTTATTATATTTTATAGAATAAATTATATAAATGGGGATATATATATTAATCGATTTAAATATTTATTATTATTATTTATTTTTTCAATATGTTTAATAATTTTAAGTCCAAGGATTTTAAGAATTTTATTAGGATGAGATGGGTTAGGTTTAATTTCTTATTGTTTAGTAATTTATTATCAAAATAAGAATTCTTATAATTCAGGGATATTAACTATTCTTTGTAATCGATTAGGAGATGTTGGGTTATTAATATTAATTAGAATATCATCATTTTTAGGTTCTTGAAATTTAATATTATATAGAATAAGATTAATTATAATAATTTTAATGTTAATTTTAATAATTACAAAAAGTGCTCAATTACCTTTTTCGGCTTGATTACCTGCTGCTATAACTGCCCCTACTCCTATTTCTTCTTTAGTACATTCTTCTACTTTGGTTACTGCTGGTATTTATTTAATAATTCGGTATAATAAATTTATTTTAATTGAAGTGAAAAGATATATTATTATTATTTCTAGTTTAACAATGTTTATGGCTGGGTTAATAGCAAATTATGAATATAATTTAAAAAAAGTAATTGCTCTTTCAACTTTAAGACAATTAGGGTTTATAATAAGAATTTTAGGGTTAGGTATAGTAAATTTAGGGTTTTATCATTTATTAATTCATGCTTTTTTTAAATCTTTAATATTTATATGTGTTGGGGGGTATATTCATACATCTTTAGGAAGGCAAGATTTACGTAAATTTAAAGGTGTAATAAGAATAACTCCTTTAAAGAGTGTTGTATTTATTTTTTCTTTTATGAATTTAAGTGGTTTTCCATTTATTTCTGGGTTTTATTCAAAAGATTTAATTTTAGAATTTATAATAGTAAGAAGATTAAATAAATTAATAATTTATATTTTAATGATTTCAACAGTTTTAACAATTAATTATAGAGTTCGAATTATAAAATTATTTTTTGAAATATATATAGGGATTTATAGATACCAATATGTAGGAGATGGTAAATTTATAATTTTTTGTAAATTTTTTATAATATTATTAGTAATTTTTTTTGGGTATTTTTATTTAAGGTTAATTAATTATTTTACTTGTATAATTACAGAAAATGATAAATTAGTTTTAATAATAATATATATTCTTAGATGAATAGTAACCTTTAGATTTCATTTTAGATGTAAGAAGTTAATAAATTTTAGTTATTTAAATTTCATTATGAGAATATTTTATTCAATTTTTTTTTATAAAATAATTTATTTAAATTTTTTAAAATTTATATTAACATATGAGAAATTCAATGAGAAATGAATAGATAAAATTTTAGGTGTAAATATAAAAAAAATATTTTATTTACAGAAGGTGTACCCATTGATGAATAGATGATTATATTCAATTCATATAATAAAGTTGATAAAATTTTATAGAGTGTTATTAATTTTTATTTTATTTATTTATAATTATTTAAATAGCTTAATAAAAAGTTTAATATTGAAAATATTAAGATAATTAAAAATTTTTAAATAAATTTATAAACTTAATAGTTAATTTTATATTGAAATTATAATATTTTTTTTAAATTATATAAATTTAGAAATATTTATGATTAAATCATATTAAAAGAATTAGAAGTTCTAAATTTATATTTCTTTAATTGGAGATATTAGTCTCAAAAAAATTATTAACAATAATTTACCTAAATTTTGGTTTCAATTAAAAGATATAAATAATTTAATTTTAAAAAGCAAATTTAATGTTATATATATAATATTAACTAATATCCTGTTTATATAAGAAAAATAAATTTCTTTTTTTTAAGTCGAAATTAAATGTAAAAATTACTATATATAAATTAATGGATTCATTTAAATAAGTTACAAGTTCATTCAATTCATAGCCTAATAATTAAAATTAAAAGAAAAGTGAAAAAAGTATAAATAGATAAAATTGAAAGATTATTAAGTAATTTTAAAATTGGTAAAATTAGAATAATTTCTACATCAAAAATAAGAAATATTAGAGTTATAATATAAAAATTAATTGAAAATGGTAATCGTGCTCTAGTAATAGGGTCAAATCCACATTCAAATGGTGTAATTTTTTCTCGATCTTTATTTATAATTATTGAAAAAAAAAAATTAATTAAAATAATTAAAGAGATAATAATAAATATAAAGATAAAAAATATAAAGATATTAAAAATTATATATATTATTTAATTAAATCTTTTAATTGGAAATTAAATGTAATTATTTATACTATATATATATATATATATATATATATATATATATTATATATATTAATATATTCATCAATAAATTAGGATATAAAGAATAAGTCAAATAATATCAACAAAATGTCAATATCATGTAGCCGCTTCAAAATGAAAATGATGAATTTTAGAAAAGTGGTTTAAATATATTCGAATTAATCTTGTTCTTAAAAAAATGATACCTAATAATACATGGAGGCCATGAAATCCTGTAGATATAAAAAAAATTGATCCAAAAATTCCATCGTTAAAAGTAAAAGGGGCTTCTATATATTCAATTATTTGAATAGAGGAAAAATACATGCCTAGTAGAATTGTAAAAATTAATGGTGTTATAGATTTTTTTTTGTTTTTAACTAATAAATTATGTCTTCATGTAATAGTAAATCCCGAAGAAATTAAAATAATTGAGTTTAAAAGGGGGATATCATAAGGGTTAAATATAATAATATTTTTAGGTGGTCATATTATACCAATTTCAATTCTTGGGGAGATTGCTGAATGAAGGTAAGTTCAAAAAAAAGAAATAAAAAAAAATAATTCTGAAATAATAAATAAAATTATTCCAAATTTTAATAATTTTAAAACACTTAATGTATGACATCCTTGTATTGTTCTTTCTCGAATAATATCTCGTCATCATTGGTATAGAATTAAAAATAGAATTAATAAATTAAATATAGTAATATTGAAGTTAGAAGAATTAAATCAATAAATAGTTCTTAATAACAAATTTAAAATTCTTCATGAAGTTATTAAAGGTCAGGGTCTTAAAGTTACTATATGAAATGGGTGGTGATGAGATATTTTCATTTAATTAGATTCATTAAAATACAATAAAGTTAAAATAGAAAATACATAGGATTGAATAATAGAAACTGAAATTTCTAAAATTATTAATAAATTTTGGATAAAAAAAAGAATTAATATATAAGGTATATTTTCTAAAGTTGTTCCTAATAAGGATAAAAGTAAATGTCCTGCTAATATATTAGCAGATAGTCGAATTGCAAGAGTTCATGGTCGAATAAAATTTCTAATAGATTCAATTAAAATTATAAAAATTATTAAAGGTCCTGGTGTGTTTATGGGTAGAAGATGAATGAATATTTTATTAGTGTTATTTAATCATCCAAATAATATAAATCTTATTCATAATCTTAGGGATAAAGAAAGATTAATAGATAAATGTCTTGATGGGGTAAAAATATAAGGTATTAAACTTAATAAATTTAATTTTAAAAATATAATTATAATAGTTAAAAAAATAATCAAGTTTGATGAAAATTTTTTTTTTGTTAAATTAAAAAATTCTTGAAAAATTTTTTTGTAGAAGTTTAATCAAAAGATATTAATTCGTGAGGGTGATAATCAATAAGGTCAATTTATTAATATTAAAGGAAAAAATAAAATTAATCAATTTAAAGATAAAAATTTATTTGTAGAAGGGTCAAAAATTGAAAATAAATTTGTTAACATTTAAAATTTAATAGTTTTTTTTATTAATTTAAAATTATTTAAATTAGTATGAGTAGTTGGTGAAAATGAAAAAGGAGAAAAATATAAAATTGAAATATATATATATATAATTATAAGTATAAAAAAGAAAAGTAAAAGTCAATATATAGGTCTTATTTGAGGGATAAAAGAATAAAATCATTAGAAGTAGACGATTAACTACTATATTTTGGTTTAAGAGACCATTTCTTTCTTTCAGACACCTAATGAAAGAGTATTACTATAATAATTTTAAAATGACAATTTAATGTTATAAAATTTAACTAATTCTTTAATTATTTTTATTAATTCAATTAATAAAATTAAAATAATTTGTTCTTTCAATAACAATAGGTATAAATCTATGGTATGCACCACAAATTTCAGAACATTGTCCAAAAAATATTCCAGGTCGTAAAGAAATTAAAGATATTTGATTAATTCGACCTGGTGAGGCATCTATTTTAATTCCTATAGTTGGGATAGTTCATGAGTGAATTACATCTATAGAAGATACTAGTAATCGGATAGGAATTTTATAAGGAATAACTGCTCGATTATCAACATCTAATAAACGAAATTGATTAATATTTTCAATTGATTTAATTATATAAGAGTCAAATATAAAATTAGAAAATTCAGGATATTCATAACTTCAATATCATTGATGGCCAATTGATTTAATAGTAAAATATGTAGGGTTTCATAATTCATCAATAAAATAAAGAGTTTTAAGAGAAGGGATTGAAATAATTAAAAGTATAATTATAGGAGTGATAGTTCATAAAATTTCAATATTATGATTTTTTAATAAATTTAAATTTAAATATTTATTATTTAAAATAAAAATTATTATATATATAGTAGAAATAGTAATTATTGTTAGGATAATTATTGTAAAATTATAAAAATAAAATAAATTATCAGCAAATGGAGAGTTAGGATCTTGGAAAGAATATATATTTCATGTAGCTATATTTATTATGTAAATAAATTTTAATAAAAATTATTAATTTTATTTATGAGACTTAAATTCATTACACTATTCTGCCATATTAAAATTTAAAAATAATAATAGGAAGTTCGTTATATGAATGTCTATAAGGGGGGTAATTTTGTAATCACTCTAAAGATGATTGGAAATATTTAAATATAATTAAACGTTTTATAATTAATCTCTCTAAAATAATAAAGATTAATAAAATTATTCTATTAAAAGCAATTAATGAACCAATTGATGAAATTAAATTTCAACAATAGTAAGCATCTGGGTAATCTGAATATCGTCGAGGTATTCCCATTAATCCTAAGAAGTGTTGTGGGAAAAAAGTTATGTTTACTCCAAGAAATATTATAGTAAATTGAATATTTAATAGTTTTTTATTTAGTGTAAGTCCAGTGAATAGGGGGTATCAATGAATTAATCTTGCAATAATTGCAAATACTGCACCCATAGATAAAACATAGTGGAAATGACCAATTACATAATATGTATCATGAAGTATAATATCAATAGAAGAATTTGATAATATAATTCCAGTTAATCCCCCTAATGTAAATAAGAAGATAAATCCTAAAGATCATATAATTGATGGGTTTATTTTAATTTTTGACCCACAATAAGTAGCAATTCATCTAAATACTTTAATTCCTGTTGGTACAGCAATAATTATAGTGGCAGATGTAAAATATGCTCGTGTATCAACATCTAATCCTACAGTAAATATGTGATGAGCTCATACAATAAATCCTAAAAATCCAATTCCTAATATAGCATAAATTATTCCTAAATTTCCGAAAATTTCTTTTTTTCCTCTTTCGTTAAAAATAATATGTGAAATTAATCCAAATCCGGGGAGAATTAAAATATAAACTTCAGGATGACCAAAAAATCAGAATAAATGTTGATAAAGAATAGGGTCTCCTCCTCCGGAAGGATCAAAAAAAGATGTATTTAAATTTCGGTCTGTTAATAGTATAGTAATAGCACCTGCTAAAACAGGGAGAGAAAGAAGAAGTAAAATAGCAGTAATTTTAACTGATCAAGGAAATAAGGGGATTTGATTTATATTAAGTGAAATATTTTTTATTAATATAATTGAAACAATAAAATTAATAGCACCTATAATAGAAGAAATACCTGCAATATGTAAAGAAAAAATAGTAAAATCAACAGAAAAGGATGAGTGATATATAATTGAAGATAGGGGAGGGTAAATAGTTCAACCTGTTCCTGATCCTGTAGATAAAGTTCTTCTTATTATAAGTATAAATAATGAAGGAATTAATAATCAAAATCTTATATTATTTATACGTGGGAAAGCTATATCAGGAGCCCCAATTATTAGTGGTACTAATCAATTTCCAAACCCCCCAATTATAAATGGTATAACTATAAAAAAAATTATAATAAAAGCATGTGAAGTTACAATAGTATTATAAATTTGGTCGTTATTAATTCATCTTCCAGGTGTTCTTAATTCTATACGAATAATTATACTTAAAGATGCTCCGATTATCCCTGATCATATAGCAAAGATAAAATAAAGTATTCCAATATTTTTATGGTTAGTTGAATAAAATCATTTTTGGTAATAAATTTTATTTAGAAATATTATGCCTGATAAAAGGAGTAAACTGTAAATTTATTTATGAAAATAAATTTTCTAATATTAAATTAAGATTTAAATAATTAAGTTAAATATATATTTATATAAAACTTTGAAGGTTTTAAGTTTTATTAACTTAAAATCTTTATTTATATAGTTTATAAAAAATATTAAATTGCAAATTTAAAGAAATTAAAAAATTATAAATTTAGTTTATAAATGAAAAGGTAAAAATTAAAGTAAATGTTAAAAATGAAAAATATATAATAAATATAGTATTAAAATTAGAATAATCAAATAAATTAATTTTATGTCTAATTTTAGAATTTGTTAAAAAAAAATTGTTATTATTAAAATTTAAATAATTAAAGGTTATTAATAATCTAGAAAAGATAATTAATATGGATAATATAATTATATAATTATTTGATAATATAAGATCAATTAAATTTCATTTAATAATAAATGGTAAAAATGGGGGAAGTTGGGAGTATTTGAATATTATTAAATTATAAAATATTTTATTTTTATAATTTAATCTTAAATTTAAAGAGTTTTTGTAATAAAGATTTAATTTTTTAAGTATAAGTAAGATTATAAGAGTTGAAGTTATATAAATGGTTATATAAATGATTATAATATTAAAATTTATATAGGAAAAGATTAATAATAAAGGAATATTATATATGGATGAATAATTTATTAAAAGAGTAAAGGATGAGGTATTTATTGAAAAAATTACTGGGGGTAGTATAAAGGAAATTAATAAAAATAAAATAATAAAATTAAATTTAATAAAATTTAAAAATATAAAAATAGGGATACATTTAATAATTGTTAATAATAAAATTAATGAATTAAAATTGATTTTTTTTATTAAAAAGTTTATTCATCTATTTAAGGGGTATAATCCTAATTTTAATCATAAGCTAAATAATAAAATAAAATTAATATATAAATTAAATGTTTTATTTAAAAATCTGTAAATAATTAAAATAGAAGTTATTGAAGAAATTATAAAATATATAATTCTATAAATTTTTAAAGAATTAATATTTAAATAAATAGTGTATAATATAGAGGAAATTTCTAAAAATATTCATATAAAAAATAAATTGGGGATAAGTAAGGAGAGAATTATTAAACTTAATAAATTTAAATAAATAATAAAGTTTATTAATAATTAATTTATATTTAGTTTTAATTTTAAAAATTAATTATATTAAAAATTTTAATTATAAATTATAAATTTAAATATATTCAAGTGTTTTACGCATATAAAATTTTGAATTTTATGGAATTAATTAATTTAATGAATATAAATATATTTGTATGATAATAATAAATAAATAAAATTTATTAATAAAAATTTAGCAAAAGTGATTTTTTAACACATTTTTATTACATCAAAATAATCCTTTATTCAGGCATTTTACTTATATAAAAGATTTTTCTATATTTAGGGTATGAACCTAAAAGCTTAAATTTAGCTTATTTATATAAGTTTATAATAATTATTATAGAGTTAAAGAGAGATTTTTATAGAAAATAATTTTTATCTAAATTTCAGAGGAAAATTTATACAAAAATTGAATTTAAAAGAATTATTATAGAGAAAATAAATTAAAGAAGAATTCTTATAGAAAATAATTTTTATTTAAATTTTAGGGGGAAATTTATACAAAAATTGAATTTTAAAGAATTATTATGGAGAAAACAAATTAAAGAGAAATTCTTATAGGAAATAATTTTTATTTAAATTTCAGAGGAAAATTTATACAAAAATTGAATTTTAAAGAATTATTATGGAGAAAATAAATTAAAGAAGAATTCTTATAGAAAATAATTTTTATTCAAATTTCAGAGGAAAATTTATACAAAAATTGAATTTTAAAGAATTATTATAGAGAAAATAAATTAAAGAAGAATTCTTATAGAAAATAATTTTTATTTAAATTTCAGGGGAAAATTTATATAAAAATTGAATTTTAAAGAATTATTATAAAGAAAATAAATTAAAGAAGAATTCTTATAGAAAATAATTTTTATTCAAATTTCAGAGGAAAATTTATACAAAAATTGAATTTTAAAGAATTATTATGGTGATAATAAATTAAAAAGAAATTCTTATAGGAAATAATTTTTATTTAAATTTCAGAGGAAAATTTATACAAAAATTGAATTTTAAAGAATTATTATGGAGAAAATAAATTAAAGAAGAATTCTTATAGAAAATAATTTTTATTCAAATTTCAGAGGAAAATTTATACAAAAATTGAATTTTAAAGAATTATTATAGAGAAAATAAATTAAAGAAGAATTCTTATAGAAAATAATTTTTATTTAAATTTCAGGGGGAAATTTATATAAAAATTGAATTTTAAAGAATTATTATATAGAAAATAAATTAAAGAAGAATTCTTATAGAAAATAATTTTTATTCAAATTTCAGAGGAAAATTTATACAAAAATTGAATTTTAAAGAATTATTATGGTGATAATAAATTAAAAAGAAATTCTTATAGAAAATAATTTTTATTTAAATTTTAGGGGGAAATTTATACAAAAATTGAATTTAAAAGAATTATTATGGAGAAAATAAATTAAAGAGAAATTCTTATAGAAAATAATTTTTATTTAAATTTCAGAGGAAAATTTATATAAAAATTGAATTTTAAAGAATTATTATAGAGAGAATAAATTAAAGAAGAATTCTTATAGAAAATAATTTTTATTCAAATTTCAGAGGAAAATTTATACAAAAATTGAATTTTAAATAATTATTATAGAGAAAATAAATTAAAGAAGAATTCTTATAGAAAATAATTTTTATTTAAATTTCAGGGGAAAATTTATACAAAAATTGAATTTTAAAGAATTATTATGGAGAAAATAAATTAAAGAAGAATTCTTATAGAAAATAATTTTTATTCAAATTTCAGAGGAAAATTTATACAAAAATTGAATTTTAAAGAATTATTATAGAGAAAATAAATTAAAGAAGAATTCTTATAGAAAATAATTTTTATTTAAATTTCAGGGGAAAATTTATATAAAAATTGAATTTTAAAGAATTATTATAGAGAAAATAAATTAAAGAAGAATTCTTATAGAAAATAATTTTTATTTAAATTTCAGGGGAAAATTTATACAAAAATTGAATTTTAAAGAATTATTATGGAGAAAATAAATTAAAGAAGAATTCTTATAGAAAATAATTTTTATTCAAATTTCAGAGGAAAATTTATACAAAAATTGAATTTTAAAGAATTATTATAGAGAAAATAAATTAAAGAAGAATTCTTATAGAAAATAATTTTTATTTAAATTTCAGGGGAAAATTTATATAAAAATTGAATTTTAAAGAATTATTATATAGAAAATAAATTAAAGAAGAATTCTTATAGAAAATAATTTTTATTTAAATTTCAGAGGAAAATTTATATAAAAATTGAATTTTAAAGAATTATTATGGAGATAATAAATTAAAGAAGAATTTTTATAGAAAATAATTTTTATTTAAATTTCAGGGGGAAATTTATATAAAAATTGAATTTTAAAGAATTATTATAGAGAAAATAAATTAAAGAAGAATTCTTATAGAAAATAATTTTTATTAAAATTTCAGGGGGAAATTTATATAAAAATTGAATTTTAAAGAATTATTATGGAGAAAATAAATTAAAGAAGAATTTTTATAGAAAATAATTTTTATTCAAATTTCAGAGGGGAATTTATATAAAAATTGAATTTTAAAGAATTATTATGGAGAAAACAAATTAAAGAGAAATTCTTATAGGAAATAATTTTTATTTAAATTTCAGAGGAAAATTTATACAAAAATTGAATTTTAAAGAATTATTATGGAGAAAACAAATTAAAGAGAAATTCTTATAGGAAATAATTTTTATTAAAATTTCAGGGGGAAATTTATACAAAAATTGAATTTTAAAGAATTATTATGGAGAAAACAAATTAAAGAGAAATTCTTATAGGAAATAATTTTTATTTAAATTTCAGAGGAAAATTTATACAAAAATTGAATTTTAAAGAATTATTATAGAGAAAATAAATTAAAGAAGAATTCTTATAGAAAATAATTTTTATCAAAATTTCAGGGGGAAATTTATATAAAAATTGAATTTTAAAGAATTATTATGGAGAAAATAAATTAAAGAGAAATTCTTATAGGAAATAATTTTTATTTAAATTTCAGAGGAAAATTTATACAAAAATTGAATTTTAAAGAATTATTATGGAGAAAACAAATTAAAGAGAAATTCTTATAGGAAATAATTTTTATTAAAATTTCAGGGGGAAATTTATACAAAAATTGAATTTTAAAGAATTATTATGGAGAAAACAAATTAAAGAGAAATTCTTATAGGAAATAATTTTTATTTAAATTTCAGAGGAAAATTTATATAAAAATTGAATTTTAAAGAATTATTATAGAGAAAATAAATTAAAGAAGAATTCTTATAGAAAATAATTTTTATTCAAATTTCAGAGGGGAATTTATATAAAAATTGAATTTTAAAGAATTATTATGGAGGAAACAAATTAAAGAGAAATTCTTATAGGAAATAATTTTTATTTAAATTTCAGAGGAAAATTTATACAAAAATTGAATTTTAAAGAATTATTATGGAGAAAACAAATTAAAGAGAAATTCTTATAGGAAATAATTTTTATTAAAATTTCAGGGGGAAATTTATACAAAAATTGAATTTTAAAGAATTATTATGGAGAAAACAAATTAAAGAGAAATTCTTATAGGAAATAATTTTTATTTAAATTTCAGAGGAAAATTTATACAAAAATTGAATTTTAAAGAATTATTATGGAGAAAACAAATTAAAGAGAAATTCTTATAGGAAATAATTTTTATTAAAATTTCAGGGGGAAATTTATACAAAAATTGAATTTTAAAGAATTATTATGGAGAAAACAAATTAAAGAGAAATTCTTATAGGAAATAATTTTTATTAAAATTTCAGGGGGAAATTTATACAAAAATTGAATTTTAAAGAATTATTATGGAGAAAATAAATTAAAGAGAAATTCTTATAGGAAATAATTTTTATTTAAATTTCAGAGGAAAATTTATACAAAAATTGAATTTTAAAGAATTATTATAGAGAAAATAAATTAAAGAAGAATTCTTATAGAAAATAATTTTTATTAAAATTTCAGGGGGAAATTTATATAAAAATTGAATTTTAAAGAATTATTATGGAGAAAACAAATTAAAGAGAAATTCTTATAGGAAATAATTTTTATTAAAATTTCAGGGGGAAATTTATACAAAAATTGAATTTTAAAGAATTATTATGGAGAAAACAAATTAAAGAGAAATTCTTATAGGAAATAATTTTTATTTAAATTTCAGAGGAAAATTTATACAAAAATTGAATTTTAAAGAATTATTATAGAGAAAATAAATTAAAGAAGAATTCTTATAGAAAATAATTTTTATTAAAATTTCAGGGGGAAATTTATATAAAAATTGAATTTTAAAGAATTATTATGGAGAAAATAAATTAAAGAGAAATTCTTATAGGAAATAATTTTTATTTAAATTTCAGGGGAAAATTTATATAAAAATTGAATTTTAAAGAATTATTATAGAGAAAATAAATTAAAGAAGAATTCTTATAGAAAATAATTTTTATTTAAATTTTAGGGGGCAAATTTATACAAAAATTGAATTTTAAAGAATTATTATGGAATAAAATAAATTAAAGAAGAATTTTTATAGAAAATAATTTTTATTTAAATTTTAGAGGAAAATTTATATAAAAATTGAATTTTAAAGAATTATTATGGAGAAAATAAATTAAAGAAGAATTCTTATAGAAAATAATTTTTATCTAAATTTTAGGGGGAAATTTATACAAAAATTGAATTTTAAAGAATTATTATGGAGAAAATAAATTAAAGAAGAATTCTTATAGAAAATAATTTTTATATAAATTTTAGGGGGAAATTTATACAAAAATTGAATTTTAAAGAATTATTATGGAGAAAATAAATTAAAGAAGAATTCTTATAGAAAATAATTTTTATTTAAATTTTGGGGGAAATTTATATAAAAATTGAATTTAAAAGAATTATTATGGAGAAAATAAATTAAAGAAGAATTCTCATAGAAAATAATTTTTATTTAAATTTCAGGGGGAAATTTATACAAAAATTGAATTTAGGGGGGATTTTCTAGATTTTTTTGTAATTTGAGGGAGATTTTCATTCTAAAATTTTTATTACTTATTGAACGTTATTGATAAGTAAAGATATTAGTATGAATTTTTTTGTAAAATAGAAAATATAGAAAAAAAACGAAATTTAGAATTTTAATTTTGGTATATATATATATATAAATAATTTATATTAATAAATATTTATATATATATATAAATAATTTATATTAATAAATATTTATAATATATATATAAATAATTTATTGAATAATATTAATTTATATATATATAAATAATTTATTTATTAAATATTTATATATATATAAATTATTTATATATATATAAATAATTTATTCATTAAATATTTATATATATATAAATTATTTATATATATCTAATTAAATTTAAATATCTCTAATAAATTTATGTATAATATATACATTTATATTAATTTTTAAATTTTTTACTACAGAACAATAATAATTTAATAATATACTATATATTTAATTATAATATCAACATTTGTAAAATGAATCCATTTATGAATATATCCTAGAGTAAAACTAGTTATTAGACATTTATATCAGATTTAATTAATTCATAATAACCTATAAATATTCATACAATTATAAATATATAAATTTAATTATAAATAAATAATTTATTATATAAATATTTATATATATATAAATTATTTAATATATATTAAATATTTATTTATTAGGTATTTATATATATATAATAATAATATATATATATATATTTATTTTTATAAATATTTTATTATATATAAAGAGAATTAAGAATTTATATTTATTTAATTAATTTTTAAAATATTTTAATATATATATATATAATTATTTAATAATATATAAATTATTTATATATATATATACATTTAATGCTTAACCATCTGTGTAAATTATAATATCCTAATATGAATCACATTTATATAAATACATAACAATCTCTTACTCTAAACATCTAATCTATATAATATTCATTCCAATATACATATAATTATATGCCATTTATATATACATTTATATATATATAAATTATTTATATAATATATATATATTTAATTAATTTATATATGCATATATATATATATAAATTATTTATATATATATATTTATATATATAATTAAATTATATATACATATATATATATATAAATTATTTATATATATATATATATTTAATTAAATTATATATACATATATATATATATAAATTATTTATATATATATATATATATATTTAATTAAATTATATATACATATATATATATATAAATTATTTATATATATATATATATATTTAATTAAATTTAATTATTCCTAATAAATTTATTTATATATATTAATTTATATATATATAAATAATTTATTTATTAAATATTTATATATATATAAATTATTTATATATATCTAATTAAATTTAAATATCTCTAATAAATTTATGTATAATATATACATTTATATTAATTTTTAAATTTTTTACTACAGAACAATAATAATTTAATAATATACTATATATTTAATTATAATATCAACATTTGTAAAATGAATCCATTTATGAATATATCCTAGAGTAAAACTAGTTATTAGACATTTATATCAGATTTAATTAATTCATAATAACCTATAAATATTCATACAATTATAAATATATAAATTTAATTATAAATAAATAATTTATTATATAAATATTTATATATATATAAATTATTTAATATATATTAAATATTTATTTGTTAGGTATTTATATATATATAATAATAATATATATATATATATATTTATTTTTATAAATATTTTATTATATATAAAGAGAATTAAGAATTTATATTTATTTAATTAATTTTTAAAATATTTTAATATATATATATATAATTATTTAATAATATATAAATTATTTATATATATATATACATTTAATGCTTAACCATCTGTGTAAATTATAATATCCTAATATGAATCACATTTATATAAATACATAACAATCTCTTACTCTAAACATCTAATCTATATAATATTCATTCCAATATACATATAATTATATGCCATTTATATATACATTTATATATATATAAATTATTTATATAATATATATATATTTAATTAATTTATATATGCATATATATATATATAAATTATTTATATATATATATTTATATATATAATTAAATTATATATACATATATATATATATAAATTATTTATATGAATATATACATATATATATATGTATATATACATATAAATTATATATATATATATATATATATATATATATATATATATATATATATATATATATATATATATATATATATATATATATATATATATATATATATATATATATATATATATATATATATATATATATATATATATAATACATAATAATATTTATTTTATTGGAAAAAAAAAAAAAAAAGAGAAAGTGAATAATTTAATTAAATTATTTTATAGTTAATTAATTTAATATTGAGTTTAAATTTTATTATGAGAAGTAAAATAAATGAAAAATTTTTAATAAAATTTATTGGGTTTAAATATATTTAATAAACCTATAATAATAAGTTAAGTTGTGCATTAGCGTCAATAATAAATAAAAAAAAAAATGAGAAAAAAGCTTTGATTTGGGGGGAAAATGATTTTTTTTTAGAAAAAAATAATAATTTTATTGAATTAATATGAAAAATTTAAATTTAGGGGTAAATTTAAATAAAATAAGGGGTAATTAATTAATATAAAATTTTAGGGAAATTTTATTTATAAAAAATTTGTATTGAATTAGTAATAAAAATTTATTTGAGTGAATTTTTTTATATAAAATTATTTATGGAAAGAATTTATATGGAATTATTAATATTTAAAATTTATTGAATTAATTTAGTAAATTTTTAATAATAGTTGATTTATATTAAAATTAAATATATTTAATAAACCTATAATAATAAGTTAAGTTGTGCATTAGCGTCAATAATAAATAAAAAAAAAAATGAGAAAAAAGCTTTGATTTGGGGGAAAAATGATTTTTTTTTAGAAAAAAATAATAATTTTATTGAATTAATATGAAAAATTTAAATTTAGGGGTAAATTTAAATAAAATAAGGGGTGATTAATTAATATAAAATTTTAGGGAAATTTTATTTATAAAAAATTTGCATAGAATTAGTAATAAAAATTTATTTGAGTGAATTTTTTATATAAAATTATTTATGAAAAGAATTATTAGGGGAATTTTATTCATAAAAAATTTGTATTGAATTAGTAATAAAAATTTATTTGAATGAATTTTTTATATAAAATTATTTATGAAAAGAATTATTAGGGGAATTTTATTCATAAAAAATTTGTATTGAATTAGTAATAAAAATTTATTTGAATGAATTTTTTATATAAAATTATTTATGAAAAGAATTATTAGGGAAATTTTATTTGTAAAAAATTTGTATTGAATTAGTAATAAAAATTTATTTGAGTGGACTTTTTATATAAAATTATTTATAAAAAAGAATTATTAGGGGAATTTTATTCATAAAAAATTTGTATTGAATTAGTAATAAAAATTTATTTGAATGAATTTTTAATATAAAATTATTTATGAAAAGAATTATTAGGGGAATTTTATTCATAAAAAATTTGTATTGAATTAGTAATAAAAATTTATTTGAATGAATTTTTTATATAAAATTATTTATGAAAAGAATTATTAGGGAAATTTTATTTGTAAAAAATTTGTATTGAATTAGTAATAAAAATTTATTTGAGTGGACTTTTTATATAAAATTATTTATAAAAAAGAATTATTGGGAAAATTTTATTTATAAAAAAATTTGTATTGAATTAGTAATAAAAATTTATTTGAATGAATTTTTTATATGAAATTATTTATGAAAAGAATTATTAGGGAAATTTTATTTATAAAAAAATTTTTATTGAATTAGTAATAAAAATTTATTTGAGTGGATTTTTTATATAAAATTATTTATAAAAAAGAATTATTGGGAAAATTTTATTTATAAAAAAATTTGTATTGAATTAGTAATAAAAATTTATTTGAATGAATTTTCTATATGAAGTTATTTATGAAAAGAATTATTAGGGAAATTTTATTTGTAAAAAAATTTGTATTGAATTAGTAATAAAAATTTATTTGAATGAATTTTCTATATGAAGTTATTTATGAAAAGAATTATTAGGGAAATTTTATTTGTAAAAAAATTTGTATTGAATTAGTAATAAAAATTTATTTGAATGAATTTTCTATATGAAGTTATTTATGAAAAGAATTATTAGGGAAATTTTATTTATAAAAAAATTTGTATTGAATTAGTAATAAAAATTTATTTGAGTGAATTTTTTATATTAAATTATTTATGAAAAGAATTATTAGGGAAATTTTATTTGTAAAAAAATTTGTATTGAATTAGTAATAAAAATTTATTTGAATGAATTTTCTATATGAAGTTATTTATGAAAAGAATTATTAGGGAAATTTTATTTGTAAAAAAATTTGTATTGAATTAGTAATAAAAATTTATTTGAATGAATTTTCTATATGAAATTATTTATGAAAAGAATTATTAGGGAAATTTTATTTATAAAAAAATTTGTATTGAATTAGTAATAAAAATTTATTTGAGTGGACTTTTTATATAAAATTATTTATAAAAAAGAATTATTAGGGAAATTTTATTTGTAAAAAAATTTGTATTGAATTAGTAATAAAAATTTATTTGAATGAATTTTCTATATGAAGTTATTTATGAAAAGAATTATTAGGGAAATTTTATTTGTAAAAAAATTTGTATTGAATTAGTAATAAAAATTTATTTGAATGAATTTTTTATATGAAGTTATTTATGAAAAGAATTATTAGGGAAATTTTATTTGTAAAAAAATTTGTATTGAATTAGTAATAAAAATTTATTTGAGTGGACTTTTTATATAAAATTATTTATAAAAAAGAATTATTAGGGAAATTTTATTTGTAAAAAAATTTGTATTGAATTAGTAATAAAAATTTATTTGAATGAATTTTTTATATGAAGTTATTTATGAAAAGAATTATTAGGGAAATTTTATTTGTAAAAAAATTTGTATTGAATTAGTAATAAAAATTTATTTGAATGAATTTTTTATATGAAGTTATTTATGAAAAGAATTATTAGGGAAATTTTATTTATAAAAAAATTTGTATTGAATTAGTAATAAAAATTTATTTGAGTAAATTTTTTATATTAAATTATTTATGAAAAGAATTATTAGGGAAATTTTATTTATAAAAAATTTGTATTGAATTAGTAATAAAAATTTATTTGAATGAATTTTTTTTATATAAAATTATTTATGGGAAGAATTTATATGGAATTATTAATATTTAAAATTTATTGAAATAATTTAGTAAATTTTTAATAATAGTTGATTTATATTAAAATTAAATATATTTAATAAACCTATAATAATAAGTTAAGTTGTACATTAGCGTCAATAATAAATAAAAAAAAAAATGAGAAAAAAGCTTTGATTTGGGGGAAAAATGATTTTTTTTAGAAAAAAATAATAATTTTATTGAATTAATATGAAAAATTTAAATTTAGGGGTAAATTTAAATAAAATAAGGGGTAATTAATTAATATAAAATTTTAGGGAAATTTTATTTTGAAAAATTTGTATAGAATTAGTAATAAAAATTTATTTGAATGAATTTTTTATATAAAATTATTTATGAAAAGAATTATTAGGGGAATTTTATTCATAAAAAAATTTGTATAGAATTAGTAATAAAAATTTATTTGAATGAATTTTCTATATAAAATTATTTATAAAAAAGAATTATTGGGGAAATTTTATTTATAAAAAAATTTGTATTGAATTAGTAATAAAAATTTATTTGAGTGGATTTTTTATATAAAATTATTTATAAAAAAGAATTATTAGGGAAATTTTATTTATAAAAAATTTGTATTGAATTAGTAATAAAAATTTATTTGAGTGAATTTTTTATATTAAATTATTTATGAAAAGAATTATTAGGGAAATTTTATTTGTAAAAAAATTTGTATTGAATTAGTAATAAAAATTTATTTGAATGGATTTTCTATATGAAATTATTTATGAAAAGAATTATTAGGGAAATTTTATTTATAAAAAAATTTGTATTGAATTAGTAATAAAAATTTATTTGAATGAATTTTCTATATGAAATTATTTATGAAAAGAATTATTAGGGAAATTTTATTTGTAAAAAATTTGTATTGAATTAGTAATAAAAATTTATTTGAATGGATTTTTTATATGAAATTATTTATGAAAAGAATTATTAGGGAAATTTTATTTATAAAAAAATTTGTATTGAATTAGTAATAAAAATTTATTTGAATGAATTTTCTATATGAAATTATTTATGAAAAGAATTATTAGGGAAATTTTATTTGTAAAAAATTTGTATTGAATTAGTAATAAAAATTTATTTGAATGGATTTTCTATATGAAATTATTTATGAAAAGAATTATTAGGGGAATTTTATTTATAAAAAAATTTGTATTGAATTAGTAATAAAAATTTATTTGAATGAATTTTCTATATGAAATTATTTATGAAAAGAATTATTAGGGAAATTTTATTTATAAAAAATTTGTATTGAATTAGTAATAAAAATTTATTTGAGTGAATTTTTTATATTAAATTATTTATGAAAAGAATTATTAGGGAAATTTTATTTGTAAAAAAATTTGTATTGAATTAGTAATAAAAATTTATTTGAATGGATTTTCTATATGAAATTATTTATGAAAAGAATTATTAGGGAAATTTTATTTATAAAAAAATTTGTATTGAATTAGTAATAAAAATTTATTTGAATGAATTTTCTATATGAAATTATTTATGAAAAGAATTATTAGGGAAATTTTATTTGTAAAAAATTTGTATTGAATTAGTAATAAAAATTTATTTGAATGGATTTTTTATATGAAATTATTTATGAAAAGAATTATTAGGGAAATTTTATTTATAAAAAAATTTGTATTGAATTAGTAATAAAAATTTATTTGAATGAATTTTCTATATGAAATTATTTATGAAAAGAATTATTAGGGAAATTTTATTTGTAAAAAATTTGTATTGAATTAGTAATAAAAATTTATTTGAATGGATTTTCTATATGAAATTATTTATGAAAAGAATTATTAGGGGAATTTTATTTATAAAAAAATTTGTATTGAATTAGTAATAAAAATTTATTTGAATGAATTTTCTATATGAAATTATTTATGAAAAGAATTATTAGGGAAATTTTATTTATAAAAAAATTTGTATTGAATTAGTAATAAAAATTTATTTGAGTGGATTTTTTATATAAAATTATTTATAAAAAAGAATTATTAGGGAAATTTTATTTATAAAAAAATTTGTATTGAATTAGTAATAAAAATTTATTTGAGTGGACTTTTTATATAAAATTATTTATAAAAAAGAATTATTAGGGAAATTTTATTTATAAAAAAATTTGTATTGAATTAGTAATAAAAATTTATTTGAGTGGACTTTTTATATAAAATTATTTATGAAAATTATTAGGGAAATTTTATTTATAAAAAAAATTTGTATTGAATTAGTAATAAAAATTTATTTGAATTAATTTTCTATATGAAATTATTTATGAAAAGAATTATTAGGGAAATTTTATTTATAAAAAAATTTGTATTGAATTAGCAATAAAAATTTATTTGAGTGGACTTTTTATATAAAATTATTTATAAAAAAGAATTATTGGGAAAATTTTATTTATAAAAAATTTGTATTGAATTAGTAATAAAAATTTATTTGAATGAATTTTTTATATGAAATTATTTATGAAAAGAATTATTAGGAAAATTTTATTTATAAAAAATTTGTATTGAATTAGTAATAAAAATTTATTTGAATGAATTTTCTATATGAAATTATTTATGAAAAGAATTATTAGGGAAATTTTATTTATAAAAAATTTGTATTGAATTAGTGACAAAAAATTATTTGAATGAATTTTTTATATGAAATTATTTATGAAAAGAATTATTAGGGAAATTTTATTTATAAAAAATTTGTATTGAATTAATAATAAAAATTTATTTGAATGAATTTTTTTTATATAAAATTATTTATGGGGAGAATTTATATGGAATTATTAATATTTAAAATTTATTGAATTAATTTAGTAAATTTTTAATAATAGTTGATTTATATTAAAATTAAATATATTTAATAAACCTATAATAATAAGTTAAGTTGTGCATTAGCGTCAATAATAAATAAAAAAAAAAATGAGAAAAAAGCTTTGATTTGGGGGAAAAATGATTTTTTTTTAGAAAAAAATAATAATTTTATTGAATTAGTATGAAAAATTTAAATTTAGGGGTAAATTTAAATAAAATAAGGGGTAATTAACTAATATAAAATTTAGGGAAATTTTATTTTAAAAAATTTGTATAGAATTAGTAATAAAAATTTATTTGAATGAATTTTTTATATAAAATTATTTATGAAAAGAATTATTAGGGGAATTTTATTCATAAAAAAATTTGTATAGAATTAGTGATAAAAATTTATTTGAATGAATTTTTTATATTAAATTATTTATGAAAAGAATTATTAGGGAAATTTTATTTGTAAAAAATTTGTATTGAATTAGTAATAAAAATTTATTTGAGTGGACTTTTTATATAAAATTATTTATAAAAAATTATTAGGGAAATTTTATTTGTAAAAAATTTGTATTGAATTAGTAACAAAAATTTATTTGAGTGGACTTTTTATATAAAAAAGATTTTAAAAAATTTGTATAGAATTAGTAATAAAAATTTATTTGAATGAATTTTTTATATAAAATTATTTATGAAAAGAATTATTAGGGGGATTTTATTCATAAAAAAAATTTGTATAGAATTAGCAATAAAAATTTATTTGGATGAATTTTTTATATTAAATTATTTATGAAAAGAATTATTAGGGAAATTTTATTTGTAAAAAATTTGTATTGAATTAGTAATAAAAATTTATTTGAGTGGACTTTTTATATAAAAAAGAATTATTGGGAAAATTTTATTTATAAAAAATTTGTATTGAATTAGTAATAAAAATTTATTTGAATGAATTTTTTATATTAAACTATTTATGAAAAGAATTATTGGGAAAATTTTATTCATAAAAAATTTGTATTGAATTAGTAATAAAAATTTATTTGAGTACACTTTTTATATAAAATTATTTATAAAAAAGAATTATTGGGAAAATTTTATTTATAAAAAATTTGTATTGAATTAATAATAAAAATTTATTTGAGTGGACTTTTTATATAAAATTATTTATAAAAAAGAATTATTGGGAAAATTTTATTTATAAAAAATTTGTATTGAATTAGTAATAAAAATTTATTTGAATGAATTTTTTATATAAAATTATTTATAAAAAAGAATTATTGGGAAAATTTTATTTGTAAAAAATTTGTATTGAGTTAGTAATAAAAATTTATTTGAATTAATTTTTTATATTAAATTATTTATGAAAAGAATTATTAGGGAAATTTTACTTATAAAAAAATTTGTATTGAATTAGTAATAAAAATTTATTTGAGTGGATTTTTTTATATAAAATTATTTATAAAAAAGAATTATTGGGAAAATTTTATTTGTAAAAAAATTTATATTAAATTAATAATAAAAATTTATTTGAGTGGATTTTTTTATATAAAATTATTTATAAAAAAGAATTATTGGGAAAATTTTATTTGTAAAAAAATTTATATTAAATTAATAATAAAAATTTATTTGAGTGAATTTTTTATATTAAATTATTTATGAAAAGAATTATTAGGGAAATTTTATTTGTAAAAAAATTTGTATTGAATTAGTAATAAAAATTTATTTGAATGGATTTTTTATATGAAATTATTTATGAAAAGAATTATTAGGGAAATTTTATTTATAAAAAAATTTGTATTGAATTAGTAATAAAAATTTATTTGAATGAATTTTTTATATGAAATTATTTATGAAAAGAATTATTAGGGAAATTTTATTTATAAAAAAATTTGTATTGAATTAGTAATAAAAATTTATTTGAGTGGATTTTTTATATAAAATTATTTATAAAAAAGAATTGGGAAAATTTTATTTATAAAAAATTTGTATTGAATTAGTAATAAAAATTTATTTGAATGAATTTTTTATATGAAATTATTTATGGAAAGAATTATTAGGAAAATTTTATTTATAAAAAATTTGTATTGAATTAGTAATAAAAATTTATTTGAATGAATTTTCTATATGAAATTATTTATGAAAAGAATTATTAGGGAAATTTTATTTATAAAAAATTTGTATTGAATTAGTAATAAAAATTTATTTGAATGAATTTTTTATATGAAATTATTTATGAAAAGAATTATTAGGGAACCTTTATTTATAAAAAAATTTGTGTTGAATTAACAATAAAAATTTATTTGAATAAATTTTTATATAAAATTATTTATAAAAAGAATTATTAGGAAACTTATTTATGAAAAGTTTAGTATTAAATTAAAATAAGAATTTATTTGAGTATAATATATATATATATATATATATATATATATATATATATATATAAATAAAAATTTATATAAAAATTATATTAAATTAATAATAAAAGTTTATTAATTAATATTGAAAATTTTTAATAAAATATCTTATTAAAAAATTATATAAAAAATATTTGGTTCTACATTTATATAAATATAAATGATTGAAGGTGAATTTTATAGAAAATTTAATTATAGTTTAAAAATTAATTATAAAAATTTATTTATAAATGAAATTTATTTAAAAGTAAAAATTTAAAAAATTTTTATAAATTTTGTGTAAAAATTAAGTTTATATTTAAATGAAAGTTTGACAAAGAAATTTAAAATAAATAATGGTAAATTTTAGTGCCAGCATCAGCGGTTACACTATTGTTATGAGTTAATTAATGAAATAATTAGAGATTTTGAAATTTAGTTTAAATGTATATTATTTTTTTTGGTGAAATATAAAAGTATAATATATTTAATTATTAAAATACAAATTTTTGAGAAATCTTAAGAATAGACTAGGATTAGATACCCTATTATAAAGATAAATTTAAAATGTTAAATATTAAATGTTAATCATTAAAATTAAATAATATGGCGGCTTTATATACTTATTAGAGGAACTTGTTTATTAAATTGATATCCCACGTTAAGATAAACTTAAATGGAAAATTTATGTATTGTTGTTTAAAAAATTTATAGAAATTTTATTTTTGAAATATTATATATATATATATATATATATATATAATAGTAATTCAAATCAAAATGTAGTTTATTTAAGATATAATGAGTTACATAAAAATTATTTTTTTTTAAATTAAATTTTAATATTTAATAAAGATAGGATTTAAAAGTAAATTTTATAAATTAATGAAATTGAAATTAGTTTTATTTAGTGTACAAATTGCCCGTCACTTTCATTATAAATGGAATAAGTCGTAACATAGTAAAGGTATTGGAAAATGTTTTTAATAAAAAATTTAGTTTAATATAAAAATATTTCGTTTACATTGAAAAGATTTACATGAAATAAAATTTTAAATTAAATAATTAAATATTTAGGGTTGATAGTGTTTAAGGTTAAATATATTATAAAAAAAATTATTTTAAAAAATTAAATTTTTAGTATTTATTTAAGAAAAAAATAAAAATTTTATATACATAGTATTGTGAAAGATAATAAATAAAATATTTAAAAGTAGAATTTATTTTTGTACCTTTTGTATCAGGGGTTATTAAAATTTAAATATAGTTTATATTATTCTCGAATATAAATGAGCTAATTAATTAAAATTTTTTTTGTAGCAAAAAAATTATGAATATTTAATTTGATGTGAAATGTAATACGAATTTATAGATATCTAGTTTTTTTAGAAATGAATTTAATTCATATATTTATTTTAATAATATATATATATATATATATATATATTAATAAATATAAATAATTTAGGGGATAAACTTTAAATTAAATTTATAATTTTTAATTGAAATATAATAAATAAATTAATTTTAAAATTTAATATATTATAGAAAAAATTTAATAATTTAATAATAATAATATATATATATATATATATATATATAAAAAAAAATTTAATTAACTAGAATATAATTTAATTATAAAAAAAATTAAATAAATTAAAAATTTAAAGATATAATGATAATATAAGTAATTGATTATATAAATATAAATATATATATATATATATATATAATATTAAAGAATTTGGCAAAAATTATACTCACCTGTTTAACAAAAACATGTCTTTTTGAATTTAATTTAAAGTTGTCCCTGCTCCATGAATAATTTTTAAATAGCTGCAGTATACTGACTGTACAAAGGTAGCATAATCATTTGTCTTTTAATTAAAGGCTGGAATGAAAGGGTTGATGAAGTATAAACTGTTTCAATATTAAATAATGAAATTAAATTTTAAGTAAAAATGCTTAAATTAATTTAAGGGACGATAAGACCCTATAGAATTTAATAAATTAATAAAGTTTTTAATTTATTTATAAGAAAATTTATTAATTTATTTTATTGGGGTGATATTTAAATTTAATAAACTTTAAATTAAGAAATCATAAATTAATGTTAATAAAAATGATATTGTATTATAAATTATAAGAAAAATTACCTTAGGGATAACAGCATAATATCTTTAAGAAGGCCTTATTTATAAAGATGTTTATGACCTCGATGTTGAATTAAGATAAATTTTAAATGCAGAAGTTTAAAAATTAAGTCTGTTCGACTTTTGAAATCTTACATGATTTGAGTTCAGATCGGTGTAAGCCAGATCGGTTTCTATCTTTAAAAGTAAAATAATATTTTTGTACGAAAGGACTAAGTATTTTTAATAATTAATATTATATATATATATATATATATATAAATGTAAATAATTATTTTGGCAGATTAGTGTAATAAATTTAGAATTTAATAAAGTATGCAATAAGTATACAGATAATAATTTATGTATTAAAATTTAATTTATATTTTAATTTATTTTTTTTTATTGTTTTAATTTTAATAATATTAATTAGTATAGCTTTTTTAACATTATTTGAACGAAAAGTATTAGGGTTTATTCAAAATCGAAAGGGACCAAATAAAGTATTAATTATAGGAATTTTTCAACCTTTTAGAGATGTAATTAAATTATTAAATAAGGAATTATTTTTTTTAGATAAAATTAATTTAAATTATTATATATTTATACCTATAATTTCTTTAATTTTATCTATAATATTATGGTTAGTTTACCCATTTTATGTAAATATATTTTCAATAAATTTAGGAATTTTATTTATATTAAGATTAATGAGTGTAGGGGTTTTTCCAATTATATTAGGGGGGTGGGCTTCAAATTCTAATTATTCTATATTGGGTGCTATTCGTTCAGTTGCCCAATCAATTTCTTATGAAGTAAGATTATTTTTAATTATTTTTAATTTAATTTTATTAGTTGAAAGGTTTAATTTATTAGAATTTTTAAAATTTCAAGAAAATATTAAATTTTTAATTATAATTTATCCAGTTTATTTAATATTTATGGTTAGAATATTAATTGAATTAAATCGTACTCCTTTTGATTTAGTTGAAGGAGAATCTGAGTTAGTCTCTGGTTTTAATACAGAGTATTTTAGAAGATTATTTGCTTTAATTTTTATATCTGAATACTTAAGGATTATTTTTATAAGGTTTTTAGTAACAATTATGTTTTTAGGGTTTAAATTATTAAGATTTAAATTTATTGTTAGAATAATTTTTCATATATTTTTTGTGATTTGAATTCGAGGGGTTTTACCTCGAATTCGTTATGATGAATTAATAATAATATGTTGAAAGAAATTTTTATCGTTATCATTATTATATATTTTATTTATTTTAAGGATAAAGGAATTAATTATTTATATAAATATAAGTTAATAGATAGTTTTATATCTATAAAATATTTTCAAAATAAATGCTATTAAAGCTTATTAACTAATAAATTAATTTATCTCAGATATAATTTAGTGAGGGGGTTAAAATGAAATATAAAAAGTAAATTAATGTAAATAATATTCTTAAGTTAATAAATGGAGGCTCAATTAATTGCCTTCCTAACCATGTTAATATGATAAAAGATAAAATAAAAATTCAAAAAAGAATTTTTCTTAAAAAATAAAATTTTCTTGAAGTTAATTTATTATAATTTAAAATAGGTATAAATATTAAAATTAAAATAGATGAAAATAAACCTAGAACTCCACCAAATTTATTAGGAATAATTCGTAAAATTGTGTAAGCAAATAAAAAATATCATTCAGGTTTAATATGTTCAGGTGTAATTATAGGGTTAGCTATAATAAAATTATCTGGGTCACTTAAATTATAAGGAAAAATTAAAGTAACTATAATAAATAGAAATAAAATTAATATATATCCAAGTACATCTTTAATAAGAAAATAAGGTGAAAAATAAATTAAGTAAAATTTATTTCTGGATCCTATAGGGTTATTTGATCCTGAATTATGTAAGAAGAAAAGATGGATAATTACTAAAAATAAAATTATAAATGGGAGAATAAAATGAAAGGTATAGAATCGGTTTAATGTGGCATTATTAATAGAAAATCCTCCTCAAATTCATTCAACTAATATTTTTCCAATAAAAGGTAAGGCTGATAATAAGTTAGTAATAACTGTAGCTCCTCAAAAAGATATTTGTCCTCATGGTAAAACATAACCTAAGAATGCTGTTGCTATTGATATAATTAAAATAATTACTCCGATTAATCAAACATTAACTAATTTGAAAGAGTGATAATAAATTCCTCGGGCAATATGAAGAAATATAGTAAAAAAAAAGAAAGATGCTCCATTTATATGGATAAGACGGATTCATCATCCGAACTTAACATTTTTTATAATATGAATTGTTCTATGAAAAGCAAGATTAATATTAGGGCAATAATGTATAGATAAAAATAGACCTGAAATAATTTGAATAATTAAAAATAATCCTAAAATTGAACCAAAATTTCATCATATATTAATATTTATGGGGGATGGTAATTTATTTAGAGAATAATTGAAAATTGATAAAATTTTATTATTTTTTAATAGTTTAGAAAATTTCATTAATTAATAATTTTTCGTAAGGGTTTATATTTTGATAAACAAATTTTTATTGAGAATAATAAAGTAATTAATAAATAAAAAATTATTAAGAAGGTAACTTTATAAAGTGGGTATGTATAAGTTTTGTAAATAAATAATGAATTAGAAGTTTTAAATTTAATATTAATTGAATAATTAAAAAAATAATAAAAAAATATAACAAAAATTAATATAATTACTATAAATCAAATAAAGTTTAGGTTAGATTTAAACGATTTATTATAATAATTGTTAATTAATCTTGTAAAATAAAGGAATATAATTATATTTCCTCTAATTATTGAAATAAAAATTATGAAACAATATAATGATTTTTGAGTAATTAAATAATTTAAAATTAAATAAATTAAAGTGAATAAAATTAAGCTTATTATGAAATTTAGTGGGGAGATATTTTTATTATATATAATAATAATAATTATATATATATTAATATAAAGTATAAATTTAATAAAAAATTCATAAGAACTGTTCATTGAATTCAAGAAATAGTTTAAATAGAATATTAATTTTGGGGATTAAAGATATTAAGGTTAATTTTCTTGAAGTTTAAGCTAAAGAAAAAATTTTCATATTTAATTTACAAAATTAATATTTTATTTTAAATTATTTAGCTAAATTGATTTATTTAAATAATTATTATTTAGTAATAGTTTTATTAATTTTATTAATAATTTTTATATTTATAGAGAATTTTTTAATATTTTTAATTGGATTGGAATATATATTAATATTTTATTTGTTTATAACTTTAATTATTTCTGACAGTTTAAATAATGATTGAATATTTATATATATATTAATTATAGGAGTTTGTGAAAGAGTTATTGGTATTTCTTTAATAGTTAGAATTGTTCATATGTATGGTTCACAAAGAATAAAAATTTTAAATTTAAAATGATAGTAGAAATTTTAATTATTACTTATTTATATTTAATATTATTTAAAAATAAATTTATAAAAATAAGTTTATTAAAAAATTTTATTAGATGTGTGTTAATATTTTTAACAGTAAAAATTTTTTTTAAATATAATTTTATTGTAAATTTTTCTATAATAAGTAGATTATTTAGGTTAAATAATTATTCATTTATATTAATTATACTAAGTTTATGAATTTTTGGTATTATTTTTTTATTTTTAATAGATAAGAATATTTTATTATGTATAAAAATACATTTAGTTTTATTAATTATTTTAATAATATTTTTTATAAGAATTCAATTATTATTATTTTATTTTATATTTGAAGTAAGGTTAATTTTAATTTTTTTTATAATTATTAAATGGGGGTTAGGGGAAAAACGGTTGGAAGCTGCTTATTTTATAATATTTTATACAATATTTTTTTCTTTACCTTTTTTAATTTTTTTATTTTTAATTATAAATGAATTAATATTAGATTTAATAATAATAGTAGAATTAAAAAAAATTAAAATAAGAAGTTATTTTTTTATATTTATAATAGGAACTTTTTTAGTAAAGATTCCTATATATATATTTCATGGGTGGTTATTAAAGGCTCATGTTGAAGCCCCAGTATATAGTTCAATAATTTTAGCTTCAATTTTATTAAAATTAGGAACTTATGGTTTATTACAAATAGTAATTATATTTTATTATTTATTTATAAATATAAAATTTTATATAATAATAATTAGTTTATTAGGCAGAGTTATTTTGAGGGGGTTATGTTTACGCCAATTAGATATAAAAATTTTAGTTGCTTATTCATCAGTTGTTCATATAGGAATTTTAATTAGAAGAATGTTAACATTTTTTAAAATTAGAGTAATTGGGAGGTATATTATTATAATTGCTCATGGGTTATGTTCTTCTGGTTTATTTTTTTTAGTAAATATTTGTTATCAAGAAACTAATAGACGTTTAATATTAATTAATAAAGGATTAATAAATTATATACCTAAAATAAGAATAATATGATTTTTATTATGTTCTTCAAATATATCTGCCCCAGTGTCATTAAATTTAGTGGGAGAAATTATATTATTAGTAGGGTTAATAATATGAATAGAGTATTTAATAATTGTTATAATTTTTTTTTGTTTTTTTAGATTTATTTATTCATTATATTTATTTTGTTATGTCCAACATGGGGAATTAAATTATTATTTAAAAATTAAAAGAAGTAAAATAATTAATTATATTGTATTAATTTTACATTGATTACCTTTAAATATTATATTTTTGGATTTAATTTTTTTTTAATTTAAATAGTTTAAGAAAAAAATTTTGAATTGTGGTTTCAAAGATGTATAATAACTTTAAATTATTTATGAATTAATAGTTTATGGGGTGATTATATTTTTTTTAGGTATATTTTTTATTTTAATAAGTATATATATATATATATATAATATAATAATAATTTTAGAGTGAACAATTTTTATATTAAGTAGAATAAAATTTAATTATATAATTTATTTAGATTATATAGGTTTAATATATATAGGAGTTGTTTTAATTATTTCTTTTTTTATTATATTTTATAGAATAAATTATATAAATGGGGATATATATATTAATCGATTTAAATATTTATTATTATTATTTATTTTTTCAATATGTTTAATAATTTTAAGTCCAAGGATTTTAAGAATTTTATTAGGATGAGATGGGTTAGGTTTAATTTCTTATTGTTTAGTAATTTATTATCAAAATAAGAATTCTTATAATTCAGGGATATTAACTATTCTTTGTAATCGATTAGGAGATGTTGGGTTATTAATATTAATTAGAATATCATCATTTTTAGGTTCTTGAAATTTAATATTATATAGAATAAGATTAATTATAATAATTTTAATGTTAATTTTAATAATTACAAAAAGTGCTCAATTACCTTTTTCGGCTTGATTACCTGCTGCTATAACTGCCCCTACTCCTATTTCTTCTTTAGTACATTCTTCTACTTTGGTTACTGCTGGTATTTATTTAATAATTCGGTATAATAAATTTATTTTAATTGAAGTGAAAAGATATATTATTATTATTTCTAGTTTAACAATGTTTATGGCTGGGTTAATAGCAAATTATGAATATAATTTAAAAAAAGTAATTGCTCTTTCAACTTTAAGACAATTAGGGTTTATAATAAGAATTTTAGGGTTAGGTATAGTAAATTTAGGGTTTTATCATTTATTAATTCATGCTTTTTTTAAATCTTTAATATTTATATGTGTTGGGGGGTATATTCATACATCTTTAGGAAGGCAAGATTTACGTAAATTTAAAGGTGTAATAAGAATAACTCCTTTAAAGAGTGTTGTATTTATTTTTTCTTTTATGAATTTAAGTGGTTTTCCATTTATTTCTGGGTTTTATTCAAAAGATTTAATTTTAGAATTTATAATAGTAAGAAGATTAAATAAATTAATAATTTATATTTTAATGATTTCAACAGTTTTAACAATTAATTATAGAGTTCGAATTATAAAATTATTTTTTGAAATATATATAGGGATTTATAGATACCAATATGTAGGAGATGGTAAATTTATAATTTTTTGTAAATTTTTTATAATATTATTAGTAATTTTTTTTGGGTATTTTTATTTAAGGTTAATTAATTATTTTACTTGTATAATTACAGAAAATGATAAATTAGTTTTAATAATAATATATATTCTTAGATGAATAGTAACCTTTAGATTTCATTTTAGATGTAAGAAGTTAATAAATTTTAGTTATTTAAATTTCATTATGAGAATATTTTATTCAATTTTTTTTTATAAAATAATTTATTTAAATTTTTTAAAATTTATATTAACATATGAGAAATTCAATGAGAAATGAATAGATAAAATTTTAGGTGTAAATATAAAAAAAATATTTTATTTACAGAAGGTGTACCCATTGATGAATAGATGATTATATTCAATTCATATAATAAAGTTGATAAAATTTTATAGAGTGTTATTAATTTTTATTTTATTTATTTATAATTATTTAAATAGCTTAATAAAAAGTTTAATATTGAAAATATTAAGATAATTAAAAATTTTTAAATAAATTTATAAACTTAATAGTTAATTTTATATTGAAATTATAATATTTTTTTTAAATTATATAAATTTAGAAATATTTATGATTAAATCATATTAAAAGAATTAGAAGTTCTAAATTTATATTTCTTTAATTGGAGATATTAGTCTCAAAAAAATTATTAACAATAATTTACCTAAATTTTGGTTTCAATTAAAAGATATAAATAATTTAATTTTAAAAAGCAAATTTAATGTTATATATATAATATTAACTAATATCCTGTTTATATAAGAAAAATAAATTTCTTTTTTTTAAGTCGAAATTAAATGTAAAAATTACTATATATAAATTAATGGATTCATTTAAATAAGTTACAAGTTCATTCAATTCATAGCCTAATAATTAAAATTAAAAGAAAAGTGAAAAAAGTATAAATAGATAAAATTGAAAGATTATTAAGTAATTTTAAAATTGGTAAAATTAGAATAATTTCTACATCAAAAATAAGAAATATTAGAGTTATAATATAAAAATTAATTGAAAATGGTAATCGTGCTCTAGTAATAGGGTCAAATCCACATTCAAATGGTGTAATTTTTTCTCGATCTTTATTTATAATTATTGAAAAAAAAAAATTAATTAAAATAATTAAAGAGATAATAATAAATATAAAGATAAAAAATATAAAGATATTAAAAATTATATATATTATTTAATTAAATCTTTTAATTGGAAATTAAATGTAATTATTTATACTATATATATATATATATATATATATATATATATATTATATATATTAATATATTCATCAATAAATTAGGATATAAAGAATAAGTCAAATAATATCAACAAAATGTCAATATCATGTAGCCGCTTCAAAATGAAAATGATGAATTTTAGAAAAGTGGTTTAAATATATTCGAATTAATCTTGTTCTTAAAAAAATGATACCTAATAATACATGGAGGCCATGAAATCCTGTAGATATAAAAAAAATTGATCCAAAAATTCCATCGTTAAAAGTAAAAGGGGCTTCTATATATTCAATTATTTGAATAGAGGAAAAATACATGCCTAGTAGAATTGTAAAAATTAATGGTGTTATAGATTTTTTTTTGTTTTTAACTAATAAATTATGTCTTCATGTAATAGTAAATCCCGAAGAAATTAAAATAATTGAGTTTAAAAGGGGGATATCATAAGGGTTAAATATAATAATATTTTTAGGTGGTCATATTATACCAATTTCAATTCTTGGGGAGATTGCTGAATGAAGGTAAGTTCAAAAAAAAGAAATAAAAAAAAATAATTCTGAAATAATAAATAAAATTATTCCAAATTTTAATAATTTTAAAACACTTAATGTATGACATCCTTGTATTGTTCTTTCTCGAATAATATCTCGTCATCATTGGTATAGAATTAAAAATAGAATTAATAAATTAAATATAGTAATATTGAAGTTAGAAGAATTAAATCAATAAATAGTTCTTAATAACAAATTTAAAATTCTTCATGAAGTTATTAAAGGTCAGGGTCTTAAAGTTACTATATGAAATGGGTGGTGATGAGATATTTTCATTTAATTAGATTCATTAAAATACAATAAAGTTAAAATAGAAAATACATAGGATTGAATAATAGAAACTGAAATTTCTAAAATTATTAATAAATTTTGGATAAAAAAAAGAATTAATATATAAGGTATATTTTCTAAAGTTGTTCCTAATAAGGATAAAAGTAAATGTCCTGCTAATATATTAGCAGATAGTCGAATTGCAAGAGTTCATGGTCGAATAAAATTTCTAATAGATTCAATTAAAATTATAAAAATTATTAAAGGTCCTGGTGTGTTTATGGGTAGAAGATGAATGAATATTTTATTAGTGTTATTTAATCATCCAAATAATATAAATCTTATTCATAATCTTAGGGATAAAGAAAGATTAATAGATAAATGTCTTGATGGGGTAAAAATATAAGGTATTAAACTTAATAAATTTAATTTTAAAAATATAATTATAATAGTTAAAAAAATAATCAAGTTTGATGAAAATTTTTTTTTTGTTAAATTAAAAAATTCTTGAAAAATTTTTTTGTAGAAGTTTAATCAAAAGATATTAATTCGTGAGGGTGATAATCAATAAGGTCAATTTATTAATATTAAAGGAAAAAATAAAATTAATCAATTTAAAGATAAAAATTTATTTGTAGAAGGGTCAAAAATTGAAAATAAATTTGTTAACATTTAAAATTTAATAGTTTTTTTTATTAATTTAAAATTATTTAAATTAGTATGAGTAGTTGGTGAAAATGAAAAAGGAGAAAAATATAAAATTGAAATATATATATATATAATTATAAGTATAAAAAAGAAAAGTAAAAGTCAATATATAGGTCTTATTTGAGGGATAAAAGAATAAAATCATTAGAAGTAGACGATTAACTACTATATTTTGGTTTAAGAGACCATTTCTTTCTTTCAGACACCTAATGAAAGAGTATTACTATAATAATTTTAAAATGACAATTTAATGTTATAAAATTTAACTAATTCTTTAATTATTTTTATTAATTCAATTAATAAAATTAAAATAATTTGTTCTTTCAATAACAATAGGTATAAATCTATGGTATGCACCACAAATTTCAGAACATTGTCCAAAAAATATTCCAGGTCGTAAAGAAATTAAAGATATTTGATTAATTCGACCTGGTGAGGCATCTATTTTAATTCCTATAGTTGGGATAGTTCATGAGTGAATTACATCTATAGAAGATACTAGTAATCGGATAGGAATTTTATAAGGAATAACTGCTCGATTATCAACATCTAATAAACGAAATTGATTAATATTTTCAATTGATTTAATTATATAAGAGTCAAATATAAAATTAGAAAATTCAGGATATTCATAACTTCAATATCATTGATGGCCAATTGATTTAATAGTAAAATATGTAGGGTTTCATAATTCATCAATAAAATAAAGAGTTTTAAGAGAAGGGATTGAAATAATTAAAAGTATAATTATAGGAGTGATAGTTCATAAAATTTCAATATTATGATTTTTTAATAAATTTAAATTTAAATATTTATTATTTAAAATAAAAATTATTATATATATAGTAGAAATAGTAATTATTGTTAGGATAATTATTGTAAAATTATAAAAATAAAATAAATTATCAGCAAATGGAGAGTTAGGATCTTGGAAAGAATATATATTTCATGTAGCTATATTTATTATGTAAATAAATTTTAATAAAAATTATTAATTTTATTTATGAGACTTAAATTCATTACACTATTCTGCCATATTAAAATTTAAAAATAATAATAGGAAGTTCGTTATATGAATGTCTATAAGGGGGGTAATTTTGTAATCACTCTAAAGATGATTGGAAATATTTAAATATAATTAAACGTTTTATAATTAATCTCTCTAAAATAATAAAGATTAATAAAATTATTCTATTAAAAGCAATTAATGAACCAATTGATGAAATTAAATTTCAACAATAGTAAGCATCTGGGTAATCTGAATATCGTCGAGGTATTCCCATTAATCCTAAGAAGTGTTGTGGGAAAAAAGTTATGTTTACTCCAAGAAATATTATAGTAAATTGAATATTTAATAGTTTTTTATTTAGTGTAAGTCCAGTGAATAGGGGGTATCAATGAATTAATCTTGCAATAATTGCAAATACTGCACCCATAGATAAAACATAGTGGAAATGACCAATTACATAATATGTATCATGAAGTATAATATCAATAGAAGAATTTGATAATATAATTCCAGTTAATCCCCCTAATGTAAATAAGAAGATAAATCCTAAAGATCATATAATTGATGGGTTTATTTTAATTTTTGACCCACAATAAGTAGCAATTCATCTAAATACTTTAATTCCTGTTGGTACAGCAATAATTATAGTGGCAGATGTAAAATATGCTCGTGTATCAACATCTAATCCTACAGTAAATATGTGATGAGCTCATACAATAAATCCTAAAAATCCAATTCCTAATATAGCATAAATTATTCCTAAATTTCCGAAAATTTCTTTTTTTCCTCTTTCGTTAAAAATAATATGTGAAATTAATCCAAATCCGGGGAGAATTAAAATATAAACTTCAGGATGACCAAAAAATCAGAATAAATGTTGATAAAGAATAGGGTCTCCTCCTCCGGAAGGATCAAAAAAAGATGTATTTAAATTTCGGTCTGTTAATAGTATAGTAATAGCACCTGCTAAAACAGGGAGAGAAAGAAGAAGTAAAATAGCAGTAATTTTAACTGATCAAGGAAATAAGGGGATTTGATTTATATTAAGTGAAATATTTTTTATTAATATAATTGAAACAATAAAATTAATAGCACCTATAATAGAAGAAATACCTGCAATATGTAAAGAAAAAATAGTAAAATCAACAGAAAAGGATGAGTGATATATAATTGAAGATAGGGGAGGGTAAATAGTTCAACCTGTTCCTGATCCTGTAGATAAAGTTCTTCTTATTATAAGTATAAATAATGAAGGAATTAATAATCAAAATCTTATATTATTTATACGTGGGAAAGCTATATCAGGAGCCCCAATTATTAGTGGTACTAATCAATTTCCAAACCCCCCAATTATAAATGGTATAACTATAAAAAAAATTATAATAAAAGCATGTGAAGTTACAATAGTATTATAAATTTGGTCGTTATTAATTCATCTTCCAGGTGTTCTTAATTCTATACGAATAATTATACTTAAAGATGTTCCGATTATCCCTGATCATATAGCAAAGATAAAATAAAGTATTCCAATATTTTTATGGTTAGTTGAATAAAATCATTTTTGGTAATAAATTTTATTTAGAAATATTATGCCTGATAAAAGGAGTAAACTGTAAATTTATTTATGAAAATAAATTTTCTAATATTAAATTAAGATTTAAATAATTAAGTTAAATATATATTTATATAAAACTTTGAAGGTTTTAAGTTTTATTAACTTAAAATCTTTATTTATATAGTTTATAAAAAATATTAAATTGCAAATTTAAAGAAATTAAAAAATTATAAATTTAGTTTATAAATGAAAAGGTAAAAATTAAAGTAAATGTTAAAAATGAAAAATATATAATAAATATAGTATTAAAATTAGAATAATCAAATAAATTAATTTTATGTCTAATTTTAGAATTTGTTAAAAAAAAATTGTTATTATTAAAATTTAAATAATTAAAGGTTATTAATAATCTAGAAAAGATAATTAATATGGATAATATAATTATATAATTATTTGATAATATAAGATCAATTAAATTTCATTTAATAATAAATGGTAAAAATGGGGGAAGTTGGGAGTATTTGAATATTATTAAATTATAAAATATTTTATTTTTATAATTTAATCTTAAATTTAAAGAGTTTTTGTAATAAAGATTTAATTTTTTAAGTATAAGTAAGATTATAAGAGTTGAAGTTATATAAATGGTTATATAAATGATTATAATATTAAAATTTATATAGGAAAAGATTAATAATAAAGGAATATTATATATGGATGAATAATTTATTAAAAGAGTAAAGGATGAGGTATTTATTGAAAAAATTACTGGGGGTAGTATAAAGGAAATTAATAAAAATAAAATAATAAAATTAAATTTAATAAAATTTAAAAATATAAAAATAGGGATACATTTAATAATTGTTAATAATAAAATTAATGAATTAAAATTGATTTTTTTTATTAAAAAGTTTATTCATCTATTTAAGGGGTATAATCCTAATTTTAATCATAAGCTAAATAATAAAATAAAATTAATATATAAATTAAATGTTTTATTTAAAAATCTGTAAATAATTAAAATAGAAGTTATTGAAGAAATTATAAAATATATAATTCTATAAATTTTTAAAGAATTAATATTTAAATAAATAGTGTATAATATAGAGGAAATTTCTAAAAATATTCATATAAAAAATAAATTGGGGATAAGTAAGGAGAGAATTATTAAACTTAATAAATTTAAATAAATAATAAAGTTTATTAATAATTAATTTATATTTAGTTTTAATTTTAAAAATTAATTATATTAAAAATTTTAATTATAAATTATAAATTTAAATATATTCAAGTGTTTTACGCATATAAAATTTTGAATTTTATGGAATTAATTAATTTAATGAATATAAATATATTTGTATGATAATAATAAATAAATAAAATTTATTAATAAAAATTTAGCAAAAGTGATTTTTTAACACATTTTTATTACATCAAAATAATCCTTTATTCAGGCATTTTACTTATATAAAAGATTTTTCTATATTTAGGGTATGAACCTAAAAGCTTAAATTTAGCTTATTTATATAAGTTTATAATAATTATTATAGAGTTAAAGAGAGATTTTTATAGAAAATAATTTTTATCTAAATTTCAGAGGAAAATTTATACAAAAATTGAATTTAAAAGAATTATTATAGAGAAAATAAATTAAAGAAGAATTCTTATAGAAAATAATTTTTATTTAAATTTTAGGGGGAAATTTATACAAAAATTGAATTTTAAAGAATTATTATGGAGAAAACAAATTAAAGAGAAATTCTTATAGGAAATAATTTTTATTTAAATTTCAGAGGAAAATTTATACAAAAATTGAATTTTAAAGAATTATTATGGAGAAAATAAATTAAAGAAGAATTCTTATAGAAAATAATTTTTATTCAAATTTCAGAGGAAAATTTATACAAAAATTGAATTTTAAAGAATTATTATAGAGAAAATAAATTAAAGAAGAATTCTTATAGAAAATAATTTTTATTTAAATTTCAGGGGAAAATTTATATAAAAATTGAATTTTAAAGAATTATTATAAAGAAAATAAATTAAAGAAGAATTCTTATAGAAAATAATTTTTATTCAAATTTCAGAGGAAAATTTATACAAAAATTGAATTTTAAAGAATTATTATGGTGATAATAAATTAAAAAGAAATTCTTATAGGAAATAATTTTTATTTAAATTTCAGAGGAAAATTTATACAAAAATTGAATTTTAAAGAATTATTATGGAGAAAATAAATTAAAGAAGAATTCTTATAGAAAATAATTTTTATTCAAATTTCAGAGGAAAATTTATACAAAAATTGAATTTTAAAGAATTATTATAGAGAAAATAAATTAAAGAAGAATTCTTATAGAAAATAATTTTTATTTAAATTTCAGGGGGAAATTTATATAAAAATTGAATTTTAAAGAATTATTATATAGAAAATAAATTAAAGAAGAATTCTTATAGAAAATAATTTTTATTCAAATTTCAGAGGAAAATTTATACAAAAATTGAATTTTAAAGAATTATTATGGTGATAATAAATTAAAAAGAAATTCTTATAGAAAATAATTTTTATTTAAATTTTAGGGGGAAATTTATACAAAAATTGAATTTAAAAGAATTATTATGGAGAAAATAAATTAAAGAGAAATTCTTATAGAAAATAATTTTTATTTAAATTTCAGAGGAAAATTTATATAAAAATTGAATTTTAAAGAATTATTATAGAGAGAATAAATTAAAGAAGAATTCTTATAGAAAATAATTTTTATTCAAATTTCAGAGGAAAATTTATACAAAAATTGAATTTTAAATAATTATTATAGAGAAAATAAATTAAAGAAGAATTCTTATAGAAAATAATTTTTATTTAAATTTCAGGGGAAAATTTATACAAAAATTGAATTTTAAAGAATTATTATGGAGAAAATAAATTAAAGAAGAATTCTTATAGAAAATAATTTTTATTCAAATTTCAGAGGAAAATTTATACAAAAATTGAATTTTAAAGAATTATTATAGAGAAAATAAATTAAAGAAGAATTCTTATAGAAAATAATTTTTATTTAAATTTCAGGGGAAAATTTATATAAAAATTGAATTTTAAAGAATTATTATAGAGAAAATAAATTAAAGAAGAATTCTTATAGAAAATAATTTTTATTTAAATTTCAGGGGAAAATTTATACAAAAATTGAATTTTAAAGAATTATTATGGAGAAAATAAATTAAAGAAGAATTCTTATAGAAAATAATTTTTATTCAAATTTCAGAGGAAAATTTATACAAAAATTGAATTTTAAAGAATTATTATAGAGAAAATAAATTAAAGAAGAATTCTTATAGAAAATAATTTTTATTTAAATTTCAGGGGAAAATTTATATAAAAATTGAATTTTAAAGAATTATTATATAGAAAATAAATTAAAGAAGAATTCTTATAGAAAATAATTTTTATTTAAATTTCAGAGGAAAATTTATATAAAAATTGAATTTTAAAGAATTATTATGGAGATAATAAATTAAAGAAGAATTTTTATAGAAAATAATTTTTATTTAAATTTCAGGGGGAAATTTATATAAAAATTGAATTTTAAAGAATTATTATAGAGAAAATAAATTAAAGAAGAATTCTTATAGAAAATAATTTTTATTAAAATTTCAGGGGGAAATTTATATAAAAATTGAATTTTAAAGAATTATTATGGAGAAAATAAATTAAAGAAGAATTTTTATAGAAAATAATTTTTATTCAAATTTCAGAGGGGAATTTATATAAAAATTGAATTTTAAAGAATTATTATGGAGAAAACAAATTAAAGAGAAATTCTTATAGGAAATAATTTTTATTTAAATTTCAGAGGAAAATTTATACAAAAATTGAATTTTAAAGAATTATTATGGAGAAAACAAATTAAAGAGAAATTCTTATAGGAAATAATTTTTATTAAAATTTCAGGGGGAAATTTATACAAAAATTGAATTTTAAAGAATTATTATGGAGAAAACAAATTAAAGAGAAATTCTTATAGGAAATAATTTTTATTTAAATTTCAGAGGAAAATTTATACAAAAATTGAATTTTAAAGAATTATTATAGAGAAAATAAATTAAAGAAGAATTCTTATAGAAAATAATTTTTATCAAAATTTCAGGGGGAAATTTATATAAAAATTGAATTTTAAAGAATTATTATGGAGAAAATAAATTAAAGAGAAATTCTTATAGGAAATAATTTTTATTTAAATTTCAGAGGAAAATTTATACAAAAATTGAATTTTAAAGAATTATTATGGAGAAAACAAATTAAAGAGAAATTCTTATAGGAAATAATTTTTATTAAAATTTCAGGGGGAAATTTATACAAAAATTGAATTTTAAAGAATTATTATGGAGAAAACAAATTAAAGAGAAATTCTTATAGGAAATAATTTTTATTTAAATTTCAGAGGAAAATTTATATAAAAATTGAATTTTAAAGAATTATTATAGAGAAAATAAATTAAAGAAGAATTCTTATAGAAAATAATTTTTATTCAAATTTCAGAGGGGAATTTATATAAAAATTGAATTTTAAAGAATTATTATGGAGGAAACAAATTAAAGAGAAATTCTTATAGGAAATAATTTTTATTTAAATTTCAGAGGAAAATTTATACAAAAATTGAATTTTAAAGAATTATTATGGAGAAAACAAATTAAAGAGAAATTCTTATAGGAAATAATTTTTATTAAAATTTCAGGGGGAAATTTATACAAAAATTGAATTTTAAAGAATTATTATGGAGAAAACAAATTAAAGAGAAATTCTTATAGGAAATAATTTTTATTTAAATTTCAGAGGAAAATTTATACAAAAATTGAATTTTAAAGAATTATTATGGAGAAAACAAATTAAAGAGAAATTCTTATAGGAAATAATTTTTATTAAAATTTCAGGGGGAAATTTATACAAAAATTGAATTTTAAAGAATTATTATAGAGAAAATAAATTAAAGAAGAATTCTTATAGAAAATAATTTTTATTAAAATTTCAGGGGGGAATTTATATAAAAATTGAATTTTAAAGAATTATTATGGAGAAAATAAATTAAAGAGAAATTCTTATAGGAAATAATTTTTATTTAAATTTCAGGGGAAAATTTATATAAAAATTGAATTTTAAAGAATTATTATAGAGAAAATAAATTAAAGAAGAATTCTTATAGAAAATAATTTTTATTTAAATTTTAGGGGGAAATTTATACAAAAATTGAATTTTAAAGAATTATTATGGAATAAAATAAATTAAAGAAGAATTTTTATAGAAAATAATTTTTATTTAAATTTTAGAGGAAAATTTATATAAAAATTGAATTTTAAAGAATTATTATGGAGAAAATAAATTAAAGAAGAATTTTTATAGAAAATAATTTTTATTCAAATTTCAGAGGGGAATTTATATAAAAATTGAATTTTAAAGAATTATTATGGAGAAAACAAATTAAAGAGAAATTCTTATAGGAAATAATTTTTATTTAAATTTCAGAGGAAAATTTATACAAAAATTGAATTTTAAAGAATTATTATGGAGAAAACAAATTAAAGAGAAATTCTTATAGGAAATAATTTTTATTAAAATTTCAGGGGGAAATTTATACAAAAATTGAATTTTAAAGAATTATTATGGAGAAAATAAATTAAAGAGAAATTCTTATAGGAAATAATTTTTATTTAAATTTCAGAGGAAAATTTATACAAAAATTGAATTTTAAAGAATTATTATAGAGAAAATAAATTAAAGAAGAATTCTTATAGAAAATAATTTTTATTAAAATTTCAGGGGGAAATTTATATAAAAATTGAATTTTAAAGAATTATTATGGAGAAAACAAATTAAAGAGAAATTCTTATAGGAAATAATTTTTATTAAAATTTCAGGGGGAAATTTATACAAAAATTGAATTTTAAAGAATTATTATGGAGAAAACAAATTAAAGAGAAATTCTTATAGGAAATAATTTTTATTTAAATTTCAGAGGAAAATTTATACAAAAATTGAATTTTAAAGAATTATTATAGAGAAAATAAATTAAAGAAGAATTCTTATAGAAAATAATTTTTATTAAAATTTCAGGGGGAAATTTATATAAAAATTGAATTTTAAAGAATTATTATGGAGAAAATAAATTAAAGAGAAATTCTTATAGGAAATAATTTTTATTTAAATTTCAGGGGAAAATTTATATAAAAATTGAATTTTAAAGAATTATTATAGAGAAAATAAATTAAAGAAGAATTCTTATAGAAAATAATTTTTATTTAAATTTTAGGGGGAAATTTATACAAAAATTGAATTTTAAAGAATTATTATGGAATAAAATAAATTAAAGAAGAATTTTTATAGAAAATAATTTTTATTTAAATTTTAGAGGAAAATTTATATAAAAATTGAATTTTAAAGAATTATTATGGAGAAAATAAATTAAAGAAGAATTCTTATAGAAAATAATTTTTATCTAAATTTTAGGGGGAAATTTATACAAAAATTGAATTTTAAAGAATTATTATGGAGAAAATAAATTAAAGAAGAATTCTTATAGAAAATAATTTTTATATAAATTTTAGGGGGAAATTTATACAAAAATTGAATTTTAAAGAATTATTATGGAGAAAATAAATTAAAGAAGAATTCTTATAGAAAATAATTTTTATTTAAATTTTGGGGGGAAATTTATATAAAAATTGAATTTAAAAGAATTATTATGGAGAAAATAAATTAAAGAAGAATTCTCATAGAAAATAATTTTTATTTAAATTTCAGGGGGAAATTTATACAAAAATTGAATTTAGGGGGGATTTTCTAGATTTTTTTGTAATTTGAGGGAGATTTTCATTCTAAAATTTTTATTACTTATTGAACGTTATTGATAAGTAAAGATATTAGTATGAATTTTTTTGTAAAATAGAAAATATAGAAAAAAACGAAATTTAGAATTTTAATTTTGGTATATATATATATATAAATAATTTATATTAATAAATATTTATATATATATATAAATAATTTATATTAATAAATATTTATAATATATATATATAAATAATTTATTGAATAATATTAATTTATATATATATAAATAATTTATTTATTAAATATTTATATATATATAAATTATTTATATATATATAAATAATTTATTCATTAAATATTTATATATATATAAATTATTTATATATATCTAATTAAATTTAAATATCTCTAATAAATTTATGTATAATATATACATTTATATTAATTTTTAAATTTTTTACTACAGAACAATAATAATTTAATAATATACTATATATTTAATTATAATATCAACATTTGTAAAATGAATCCATTTATGAATATATCCTAGAGTAAAACTAGTTATTAGACATTTATATCAGATTTAATTAATTCATAATAACCTATAAATATTCATACAATTATAAATATATAAATTTAATTATAAATAAATAATTTATTATATAAATATTTATATATATATAAATTATTTAATATATATTAAATATTTATTTATTAGGTATTTATATATATATAATAATAATATATATATATATATTTATTTTTATAAATATTTTATTATATATAAAGAGAATTAAGAATTTATATTTATTTAATTAATTTTTAAAATATTTTAATATATATATATATAATTATTTAATAATATATAAATTATTTATATATATATATACATTTAATGCTTAACCATCTGTGTAAATTATAATATCCTAATATGAATCACATTTATATAAATACATAACAATCTCTTACTCTAAACATCTAATCTATATAATATTCATTCCAATATACATATAATTATATGCCATTTATATATACATTTATATATATATAAATTATTTATATAATATATATATATTTAATTAATTTATATATGCATATATATATATATAAATTATTTATATATATATATTTATATATATAATTAAATTATATATACATATATATATATATAAATTATTTATATATATATATATATTTAATTAAATTATATATACATATATATATATATAAATTATTTATATATATATATATATATATTTAATTAAATTATATATACATATATATATATATAAATTATTTATATATATATATATATATTTAATTAAATTTAATTATTCCTAATAAATTTATTTATATATATTAATTTATATATATATAAATAATTTATTTATTAAATATTTATATATATATAAATTATTTATATATATCTAATTAAATTTAAATATCTCTAATAAATTTATGTATAATATATACATTTATATTAATTTTTAAATTTTTTACTACAGAACAATAATAATTTAATAATATACTATATATTTAATTATAATATCAACATTTGTAAAATGAATCCATTTATGAATATATCCTAGAGTAAAACTAGTTATTAGACATTTATATCAGATTTAATTAATTCATAATAACCTATAAATATTCATACAATTATAAATATATAAATTTAATTATAAATAAATAATTTATTATATAAATATTTATATATATATAAATTATTTAATATATATTAAATATTTATTTGTTAGGTATTTATATATATATAATAATAATATATATATATATATATTTATTTTTATAAATATTTTATTATATATAAAGAGAATTAAGAATTTATATTTATTTAATTAATTTTTAAAATATTTTAATATATATATATATAATTATTTAATAATATATAAATTATTTATATATATATATACATTTAATGCTTAACCATCTGTGTAAATTATAATATCCTAATATGAATCACATTTATATAAATACATAACAATCTCTTACTCTAAACATCTAATCTATATAATATTCATTCCAATATACATATAATTATATGCCATTTATATATACATTTATATATATATAAATTATTTATATAATATATATATATTTAATTAATTTATATATGCATATATATATATATAAATTATTTATATATATATATTTATATATATAATTAAATTATATATACATATATATATATATAAATTATTTATATGAATATATACATATATATATATGTATATATACATATAAATTATTTATATATATATATATATATATATATATATATATATATATATATATATATATATATATATATATATATATATATATATATATATATATATATATATATATATATATATATATATATATATATATATATATATATAATACATAATAATATTTATTTTATTGGAAAAAAAAAAAAAAAAGAGAAAGTGAATAATTTAATTAAATTATTTTATAGTTAATTAATTTAATATTGAGTTTAAATTTTATTATGAGAAGTAAAATAAATGAAAAATTTTTAATAAAATTTATTGGGTTTAAATATATTTAATAAACCTATAATAATAAGTTAAGTTGTGCATTAGCGTCAATAATAAATAAAAAAAAAAATGAGAAAAAAGCTTTGATTTGGGGGGAAAATGATTTTTTTTTAGAAAAAAATAATAATTTTATTGAATTAATATGAAAAATTTAAATTTAGGGGTAAATTTAAATAAAATAAGGGGTAATTAATTAATATAAAATTTTAGGGAAATTTTATTTATAAAAAATTTGTATTGAATTAGTAATAAAAATTTATTTGAGTGAATTTTTTTATATAAAATTATTTATGGAAAGAATTTATATGGAATTATTAATATTTAAAATTTATTGAATTAATTTAGTAAATTTTTAATAATAGTTGATTTATATTAAAATTAAATATATTTAATAAACCTATAATAATAAGTTAAGTTGTGCATTAGCGTCAATAATAAATAAAAAAAAAAATGAGAAAAAAGCTTTGATTTGGGGGAAAAATGATTTTTTTTTAGAAAAAAATAATAATTTTATTGAATTAATATGAAAAATTTAAATTTAGGGGTAAATTTAAATAAAATAAGGGGTGATTAATTAATATAAAATTTTAGGGAAATTTTATTTATAAAAAATTTGCATAGAATTAGTAATAAAAATTTATTTGAGTGAATTTTTTATATAAAATTATTTATGAAAAGAATTATTAGGGGAATTTTATTCATAAAAAATTTGTATTGAATTAGTAATAAAAATTTATTTGAATGAATTTTTTATATAAAATTATTTATGAAAAGAATTATTAGGGGAATTTTATTCATAAAAAATTTGTATTGAATTAGTAATAAAAATTTATTTGAATGAATTTTTTATATAAAATTATTTATGAAAAGAATTATTAGGGAAATTTTATTTGTAAAAAATTTGTATTGAATTAGTAATAAAAATTTATTTGAGTGGACTTTTTATATAAAATTATTTATAAAAAAGAATTATTAGGGGAATTTTATTCATAAAAAATTTGTATTGAATTAGTAATAAAAATTTATTTGAATGAATTTTTAATATAAAATTATTTATGAAAAGAATTATTAGGGGAATTTTATTCATAAAAAATTTGTATTGAATTAGTAATAAAAATTTATTTGAATGAATTTTTTATATAAAATTATTTATGAAAAGAATTATTAGGGAAATTTTATTTGTAAAAAATTTGTATTGAATTAGTAATAAAAATTTATTTGAGTGGACTTTTTATATAAAATTATTTATAAAAAAGAATTATTGGGAAAATTTTATTTATAAAAAAATTTGTATTGAATTAGTAATAAAAATTTATTTGAATGAATTTTTTATATGAAATTATTTATGAAAAGAATTATTAGGGAAATTTTATTTATAAAAAAATTTTTATTGAATTAGTAATAAAAATTTATTTGAGTGGATTTTTTATATAAAATTATTTATAAAAAAGAATTATTGGGAAAATTTTATTTATAAAAAAATTTGTATTGAATTAGTAATAAAAATTTATTTGAATGAATTTTCTATATGAAGTTATTTATGAAAAGAATTATTAGGGAAATTTTATTTGTAAAAAAATTTGTATTGAATTAGTAATAAAAATTTATTTGAATGAATTTTCTATATGAAGTTATTTATGAAAAGAATTATTAGGGAAATTTTATTTGTAAAAAAATTTGTATTGAATTAGTAATAAAAATTTATTTGAATGAATTTTCTATATGAAGTTATTTATGAAAAGAATTATTAGGGAAATTTTATTTATAAAAAAATTTGTATTGAATTAGTAATAAAAATTTATTTGAGTGAATTTTTTATATTAAATTATTTATGAAAAGAATTATTAGGGAAATTTTATTTGTAAAAAAATTTGTATTGAATTAGTAATAAAAATTTATTTGAATGAATTTTCTATATGAAGTTATTTATGAAAAGAATTATTAGGGAAATTTTATTTGTAAAAAAATTTGTATTGAATTAGTAATAAAAATTTATTTGAATGAATTTTCTATATGAAATTATTTATGAAAAGAATTATTAGGGAAATTTTATTTATAAAAAAATTTGTATTGAATTAGTAATAAAAATTTATTTGAGTGGACTTTTTATATAAAATTATTTATAAAAAAGAATTATTAGGGAAATTTTATTTGTAAAAAAATTTGTATTGAATTAGTAATAAAAATTTATTTGAATGAATTTTCTATATGAAGTTATTTATGAAAAGAATTATTAGGGAAATTTTATTTGTAAAAAAATTTGTATTGAATTAGTAATAAAAATTTATTTGAATGAATTTTTTATATGAAGTTATTTATGAAAAGAATTATTAGGGAAATTTTATTTGTAAAAAAATTTGTATTGAATTAGTAATAAAAATTTATTTGAGTGGACTTTTTATATAAAATTATTTATAAAAAAGAATTATTAGGGAAATTTTATTTGTAAAAAAATTTGTATTGAATTAGTAATAAAAATTTATTTGAATGAATTTTTTATATGAAGTTATTTATGAAAAGAATTATTAGGGAAATTTTATTTGTAAAAAAATTTGTATTGAATTAGTAATAAAAATTTATTTGAATGAATTTTTTATATGAAGTTATTTATGAAAAGAATTATTAGGGAAATTTTATTTATAAAAAAATTTGTATTGAATTAGTAATAAAAATTTATTTGAGTAAATTTTTTATATTAAATTATTTATGAAAAGAATTATTAGGGAAATTTTATTTATAAAAAATTTGTATTGAATTAGTAATAAAAATTTATTTGAATGAATTTTTTTTATATAAAATTATTTATGGGAAGAATTTATATGGAATTATTAATATTTAAAATTTATTGAAATAATTTAGTAAATTTTTAATAATAGTTGATTTATATTAAAATTAAATATATTTAATAAACCTATAATAATAAGTTAAGTTGTACATTAGCGTCAATAATAAATAAAAAAAAAAATGAGAAAAAAGCTTTGATTTGGGGGAAAAATGATTTTTTTTAGAAAAAAATAATAATTTTATTGAATTAATATGAAAAATTTAAATTTAGGGGTAAATTTAAATAAAATAAGGGGTAATTAATTAATATAAAATTTTAGGGAAATTTTATTTTGAAAAATTTGTATAGAATTAGTAATAAAAATTTATTTGAATGAATTTTTTATATAAAATTATTTATGAAAAGAATTATTAGGGGAATTTTATTCATAAAAAAATTTGTATAGAATTAGTAATAAAAATTTATTTGAATGAATTTTCTATATAAAATTATTTATAAAAAAGAATTATTGGGGAAATTTTATTTATAAAAAAATTTGTATTGAATTAGTAATAAAAATTTATTTGAGTGGATTTTTTATATAAAATTATTTATAAAAAAGAATTATTAGGGAAATTTTATTTATAAAAAATTTGTATTGAATTAGTAATAAAAATTTATTTGAGTGAATTTTTTATATTAAATTATTTATGAAAAGAATTATTAGGGAAATTTTATTTGTAAAAAAATTTGTATTGAATTAGTAATAAAAATTTATTTGAATGGATTTTCTATATGAAATTATTTATGAAAAGAATTATTAGGGAAATTTTATTTATAAAAAAATTTGTATTGAATTAGTAATAAAAATTTATTTGAATGAATTTTCTATATGAAATTATTTATGAAAAGAATTATTAGGGAAATTTTATTTGTAAAAAATTTGTATTGAATTAGTAATAAAAATTTATTTGAATGGATTTTTTATATGAAATTATTTATGAAAAGAATTATTAGGGAAATTTTATTTATAAAAAAATTTGTATTGAATTAGTAATAAAAATTTATTTGAATGGATTTTCTATATGAAATTATTTATGAAAAGAATTATTAGGGAAATTTTATTTATAAAAAAATTTGTATTGAATTAGTAATAAAAATTTATTTGAATGAATTTTCTATATGAAATTATTTATGAAAAGAATTATTAGGGAAATTTTATTTGTAAAAAATTTGTATTGAATTAGTAATAAAAATTTATTTGAATGGATTTTTTATATGAAATTATTTATGAAAAGAATTATTAGGGAAATTTTATTTATAAAAAAATTTGTATTGAATTAGTAATAAAAATTTATTTGAATGAATTTTCTATATGAAATTATTTATGAAAAGAATTATTAGGGAAATTTTATTTGTAAAAAATTTGTATTGAATTAGTAATAAAAATTTATTTGAATGGATTTTCTATATGAAATTATTTATGAAAAGAATTATTAGGGGAATTTTATTTATAAAAAAATTTGTATTGAATTAGTAATAAAAATTTATTTGAATGAATTTTCTATATGAAATTATTTATGAAAAGAATTATTAGGGAAATTTTATTTATAAAAAAATTTGTATTGAATTAGTAATAAAAATTTATTTGAGTGGATTTTTTATATAAAATTATTTATAAAAAAGAATTATTAGGGAAATTTTATTTATAAAAAAATTTGTATTGAATTAGTAATAAAAATTTATTTGAGTGGACTTTTTATATAAAATTATTTATAAAAAAGAATTATTAGGGAAATTTTATTTATAAAAAAATTTGTATTGAATTAGTAATAAAAATTTATTTGAGTGGACTTTTTATATAAAATTATTTATGAAAATTATTAGGGAAATTTTATTTATAAAAAAAATTTGTATTGAATTAGTAATAAAAATTTATTTGAATTAATTTTCTATATGAAATTATTTATGAAAAGAATTATTAGGGAAATTTTATTTATAAAAAAATTTGTATTGAATTAGCAATAAAAATTTATTTGAGTGGACTTTTTATATAAAATTATTTATAAAAAAGAATTATTGGGAAAATTTTATTTATAAAAAATTTGTATTGAATTAGTAATAAAAATTTATTTGAATGAATTTTTTATATGAAATTATTTATGAAAAGAATTATTAGGAAAATTTTATTTATAAAAAATTTGTATTGAATTAGTAATAAAAATTTATTTGAATGAATTTTCTATATGAAATTATTTATGAAAAGAATTATTAGGGAAATTTTATTTATAAAAAATTTGTATTGAATTAGTGACAAAAAATTATTTGAATGAATTTTTTATATGAAATTATTTATGAAAAGAATTATTAGGGAAATTTTATTTATAAAAAATTTGTATTGAATTAATAATAAAAATTTATTTGAATGAATTTTTTTTATATAAAATTATTTATGGGGAGAATTTATATGGAATTATTAATATTTAAAATTTATTGAATTAATTTAGTAAATTTTTAATAATAGTTGATTTATATTAAAATTAAATATATTTAATAAACCTATAATAATAAGTTAAGTTGTGCATTAGCGTCAATAATAAATAAAAAAAAAAATGAGAAAAAAGCTTTGATTTGGGGGAAAAATGATTTTTTTTTAGAAAAAAATAATAATTTTATTGAATTAGTATGAAAAATTTAAATTTAGGGGTAAATTTAAATAAAATAAGGGGTAATTAACTAATATAAAATTTAGGGAAATTTTATTTTAAAAAATTTGTATAGAATTAGTAATAAAAATTTATTTGAATGAATTTTTTATATAAAATTATTTATGAAAAGAATTATTAGGGGAATTTTATTCATAAAAAAATTTGTATAGAATTAGTGATAAAAATTTATTTGAATGAATTTTTTATATTAAATTATTTATGAAAAGAATTATTAGGGAAATTTTATTTGTAAAAAATTTGTATTGAATTAGTAATAAAAATTTATTTGAGTGGACTTTTTATATAAAATTATTTATAAAAAATTATTAGGGAAATTTTATTTGTAAAAAATTTGTATTGAATTAGTAACAAAAATTTATTTGAGTGGACTTTTTATATAAAAAAGATTTTAAAAAATTTGTATAGAATTAGTAATAAAAATTTATTTGAATGAATTTTTTATATAAAATTATTTATGAAAAGAATTATTAGGGGGATTTTATTCATAAAAAAAATTTGTATAGAATTAGCAATAAAAATTTATTTGGATGAATTTTTTATATTAAATTATTTATGAAAAGAATTATTAGGGAAATTTTATTTGTAAAAAATTTGTATTGAATTAGTAATAAAAATTTATTTGAGTGGACTTTTTATATAAAAAAGAATTATTGGGAAAATTTTATTTATAAAAAATTTGTATTGAATTAGTAATAAAAATTTATTTGAATGAATTTTTTATATTAAACTATTTATGAAAAGAATTATTGGGAAAATTTTATTCATAAAAAATTTGTATTGAATTAGTAATAAAAATTTATTTGAGTACACTTTTTATATAAAATTATTTATAAAAAAGAATTATTGGGAAAATTTTATTTATAAAAAATTTGTATTGAATTAATAATAAAAATTTATTTGAGTGGACTTTTTATATAAAATTATTTATAAAAAAGAATTATTGGGAAAATTTTATTTATAAAAAATTTGTATTGAATTAGTAATAAAAATTTATTTGAATGAATTTTTTATATAAAATTATTTATAAAAAAGAATTATTGGGAAAATTTTATTTGTAAAAAATTTGTATTGAGTTAGTAATAAAAATTTATTTGAATTAATTTTTTATATTAAATTATTTATGAAAAGAATTATTAGGGAAATTTTACTTATAAAAAAATTTGTATTGAATTAGTAATAAAAATTTATTTGAGTGGATTTTTTTATATAAAATTATTTATAAAAAAGAATTATTGGGAAAATTTTATTTGTAAAAAAATTTATATTAAATTAATAATAAAAATTTATTTGAGTGGATTTTTTTATATAAAATTATTTATAAAAAAGAATTATTGGGAAAATTTTATTTGTAAAAAAATTTATATTAAATTAATAATAAAAATTTATTTGAGTGAATTTTTTATATTAAATTATTTATGAAAAGAATTATTAGGGAAATTTTATTTGTAAAAAAATTTGTATTGAATTAGTAATAAAAATTTATTTGAATGGATTTTTTATATGAAATTATTTATGAAAAGAATTATTAGGGAAATTTTATTTATAAAAAAATTTGTATTGAATTAGTAATAAAAATTTATTTGAATGAATTTTTTATATGAAATTATTTATGAAAAGAATTATTAGGGAAATTTTATTTATAAAAAAATTTGTATTGAATTAGTAATAAAAATTTATTTGAGTGGATTTTTTATATAAAATTATTTATAAAAAAGAATTGGGAAAATTTTATTTATAAAAAATTTGTATTGAATTAGTAATAAAAATTTATTTGAATGAATTTTTTATATGAAATTATTTATGGAAAGAATTATTAGGAAAATTTTATTTATAAAAAATTTGTATTGAATTAGTAATAAAAATTTATTTGAATGAATTTTCTATATGAAATTATTTATGAAAAGAATTATTAGGGAAATTTTATTTATAAAAAATTTGTATTGAATTAGTAATAAAAATTTATTTGAATGAATTTTTTATATGAAATTATTTATGAAAAGAATTATTAGGGAACCTTTATTTATAAAAAAATTTGTGTTGAATTAACAATAAAAATTTATTTGAATAAATTTTTATATAAAATTATTTATAAAAAGAATTATTAGGAAACTTATTTATGAAAAGTTTAGTATTAAATTAAAATAAGAATTTATTTGAGTATAAATATATATATATATATATATATATATATATATATATATATAAATAAAAATTTATATAAAAATTATATTAAATTAATAATAAAAGTTTATTAATTAATATTGAAAATTTTTAATAAAATATCTTATTAAAAAATTATATAAAAAATATTTGGTTCTACATTTATATAAATATAAATGATTGAAGGTGAATTTTATAGAAAATTTAATTATAGTTTAAAAATTAATTATAAAAATTTATTTATAAATGAAATTTATTTAAAAGTAAAAATTTAAAAAATTTTTATAAATTTTGTGTAAAAATTAAGTTTATATTTAAATGAAAGTTTGACAAAGAAATTTAAAATAAATAATGGTAAATTTTAGTGCCAGCATCAGCGGTTACACTATTGTTATGAGTTAATTAATGAAATAATTAGAGATTTTGAAATTTAGTTTAAATGTATATTATTTTTTTTGGTGAAATATAAAAGTATAATATATTTAATTATTAAAATACAAATTTTTGAGAAATCTTAAGAATAGACTAGGATTAGATACCCTATTATAAAGATAAATTTAAAATGTTAAATATTAAATGTTAATCATTAAAATTAAATAATATGGCGGCTTTATATACTTATTAGAGGAACTTGTTTATTAAATTGATATCCCACGTTAAGATAAACTTAAATGGAAAATTTATGTATTGTTGTTTAAAAAATTTATAGAAATTTTATTTTTGAAATATTATATATATATATATATATATATATATAATAGTAATTCAAATCAAAATGTAGTTTATTTAAGATATAATGAGTTACATAAAAATTATTTTTTTTTAAATTAAATTTTAATATTTAATAAAGATAGGATTTAAAAGTAAATTTTATAAATTAATGAGAAATTAGTTTTATTTAGTGTACAAATTGCCCGTCACTTTCATTATAAATGGAATAAGTCGTAACATAGTAAAGGTATTGGAAAATGTTTTTAATAAAAAATTTAGTTTAATATAAAAATATTTCGTTTACATTGAAAAGATTTACATGAAATAAAATTTTAAATTAAATAATTAAATATTTAGGGTTGATAGTGTTTAAGGTTAAATATATTATAAAAAAAATTATTTTAAAAAATTAAATTTTTAGTATTTATTTAAGAAAAAAATAAAAATTTTATATACATAGTATTGTGAAAGATAATAAATAAAATATTTAAAAGTAGAATTTATTTTTGTACCTTTTGTATCAGGGGTTATTAAAATTTAAATATAGTTTATATTATTCTCGAATATAAATGAGCTAATTAATTAAAATTTTTTTTGTAGCAAAAAAATTATGAATATTTAATTTGATGTGAAATGTAATACGAATTTATAGATATCTAGTTTTTTTAGAAATGAATTTAATTCATATATTTATTTTAATAATATATATATATATATATATATATATTAATAAATATAAATAATTTAGGGGATAAACTTTAAATTAAATTTATAATTTTTAATTGAAATATAATAAATAAATTAATTTTAAAATTTAATATATTATAGAAAAAATTTAATAATTTAATAATAATAATATATATATATATATATATATATATATAAAAAAAATTTAATTAACTAGAATATAATTTAATTATAAAAAAAATTAAATAAATTAAAAATTTAAAGATATAATGATAATATAAGTAATTGATTATATAAATATAAATATATATATATATATATATATAATATTAAAGAATTTGGCAAAAATTATACTCACCTGTTTAACAAAAACATGTCTTTTTGAATTTAATTTAAAGTTGTCCCTGCTCCATGAATAATTTTTAAATAGCTGCAGTATACTGACTGTACAAAGGTAGCATAATCATTTGTCTTTTAATTAAAGGCTGGAATGAAAGGGTTGATGAAGTATAAACTGTTTCAATATTAAATAATGAAATTAAATTTTAAGTAAAAATGCTTAAATTAATTTAAGGGACGATAAGACCCTATAGAATTTAATAAATTAATAAAGTTTTTAATTTATTTATAAGAAAATTTATTAATTTATTTTATTGGGGTGATATTTAAATTTAATAAACTTTAAATTAAGAAATCATAAATTAATGTTAATAAAAATGATATTGTATTATAAATTATAAGAAAAATTACCTTAGGGATAACAGCATAATATCTTTAAGAAGGCCTTATTTATAAAGATGTTTATGACCTCGATGTTGAATTAAGATAAATTTTAAATGCAGAAGTTTAAAAATTAAGTCTGTTCGACTTTTGAAATCTTACATGATTTGAGTTCAGATCGGTGTAAGCCAGATCGGTTTCTATCTTTAAAAGTAAAATAATATTTTTGTACGAAAGGACTAAGTATTTTTAATAATTAATATTATATATATATATATATATATATAAATGTAAATAATTATTTTGGCAGATTAGTGTAATAAATTTAGAATTTAATAAAGTATGCAATAAGTATACAGATAATAATTTATGTATTAAAATTTAATTTATATTTTAATTTATTTTTTTTTATTGTTTTAATTTTAATAATATTAATTAGTATAGCTTTTTTAACATTATTTGAACGAAAAGTATTAGGGTTTATTCAAAATCGAAAGGGACCAAATAAAGTATTAATTATAGGAATTTTTCAACCTTTTAGAGATGTAATTAAATTATTAAATAAGGAATTATTTTTTTTAGATAAAATTAATTTAAATTATTATATATTTATACCTATAATTTCTTTAATTTTATCTATAATATTATGGTTAGTTTACCCATTTTATGTAAATATATTTTCAATAAATTTAGGAATTTTATTTATATTAAGATTAATGAGTGTAGGGGTTTTTCCAATTATATTAGGGGGGTGGGCTTCAAATTCTAATTATTCTATATTGGGTGCTATTCGTTCAGTTGCCCAATCAATTTCTTATGAAGTAAGATTATTTTTAATTATTTTTAATTTAATTTTATTAGTTGAAAGGTTTAATTTATTAGAATTTTTAAAATTTCAAGAAAATATTAAATTTTTAATTATAATTTATCCAGTTTATTTAATATTTATGGTTAGAATATTAATTGAATTAAATCGTACTCCTTTTGATTTAGTTGAAGGAGAATCTGAGTTAGTCTCTGGTTTTAATACAGAGTATTTTAGAAGATTATTTGCTTTAATTTTTATATCTGAATACTTAAGGATTATTTTTATAAGGTTTTTAGTAACAATTATGTTTTTAGGGTTTAAATTATTAAGATTTAAATTTATTGTTAGAATAATTTTTCATATATTTTTTGTGATTTGAATTCGAGGGGTTTTACCTCGAATTCGTTATGATGAATTAATAATAATATGTTGAAAGAAATTTTTATCGTTATCATTATTATATATTTTATTTATTTTAAGGATAAAGGAATTAATTATTTATATAAATATAAGTTAATAGATAGTTTTATATCTATAAAATATTTTCAAAATAAATGCTATTAAAGCTTATTAACTAATAAATTAATTTATCTCAGATATAATTTAGTGAGGGGGTTAAAATGAAATATAAAAAGTAAATTAATGTAAATAATATTCTTAAGTTAATAAATGGAGGCTCAATTAATTGCCTTCCTAACCATGTTAATATGATAAAAGATAAAATAAAAATTCAAAAAAGAATTTTTCTTAAAAAATAAAATTTTCTTGAAGTTAATTTATTATAATTTAAAATAGGTATAAATATTAAAATTAAAATAGATGAAAATAAACCTAGAACTCCACCAAATTTATTAGGAATAATTCGTAAAATTGTGTAAGCAAATAAAAAATATCATTCAGGTTTAATATGTTCAGGTGTAATTATAGGGTTAGCTATAATAAAATTATCTGGGTCACTTAAATTATAAGGAAAAATTAAAGTAACTATAATAAATAGAAATAAAATTAATATATATCCAAGTACATCTTTAATAAGAAAATAAGGTGAAAAATAAATTAAGTAAAATTTATTTCTGGATCCTATAGGGTTATTTGATCCTGAATTATGTAAGAAGAAAAGATGGATAATTACTAAAAATAAAATTATAAATGGGAGAATAAAATGAAAGGTATAGAATCGGTTTAATGTGGCATTATTAATAGAAAATCCTCCTCAAATTCATTCAACTAATATTTTTCCAATAAAAGGTAAGGCTGATAATAAGTTAGTAATAACTGTAGCTCCTCAAAAAGATATTTGTCCTCATGGTAAAACATAACCTAAGAATGCTGTTGCTATTGATATAATTAAAATAATTACTCCGATTAATCAAACATTAACTAATTTGAAAGAGTGATAATAAATTCCTCGGGCAATATGAAGAAATATAGTAAAAAAAAAGAAAGATGCTCCATTTATATGGATAAGACGGATTCATCATCCGAACTTAACATTTTTTATAATATGAATTGTTCTATGAAAAGCAAGATTAATATTAGGGCAATAATGTATAGATAAAAATAGACCTGAAATAATTTGAATAATTAAAAATAATCCTAAAATTGAACCAAAATTTCATCATATATTAATATTTATGGGGGATGGTAATTTATTTAGAGAATAATTGAAAATTGATAAAATTTTATTATTTTTTAATAGTTTAGAAAATTTCATTAATTAATAATTTTTCGTAAGGGTTTATATTTTGATAAACAAATTTTTATTGAGAATAATAAAGTAATTAATAAATAAAAAATTATTAAGAAGGTAACTTTATAAAGTGGGTATGTATAAGTTTTGTAAATAAATAATGAATTAGAAGTTTTAAATTTAATATTAATTGAATAATTAAAAAAATAATAAAAAAATATAACAAAAATTAATATAATTACTATAAATCAAATAAAGTTTAGGTTAGATTTAAACGATTTATTATAATAATTGTTAATTAATCTTGTAAAATAAAGGAATATAATTATATTTCCTCTAATTATTGAAATAAAAATTATGAAACAATATAATGATTTTTGAGTAATTAAATAATTTAAAATTAAATAAATTAAAGTGAATAAAATTAAGCTTATTATGAAATTTAGTGGGGAGATATTTTTATTATATATAATAATAATAATTATATATATATTAATATAAAGTATAAATTTAATAAAAAATTCATAAGAACTGTTCATTGAATTCAAGAAATAGTTTAAATAGAATATTAATTTTGGGGATTAAAGATATTAAGGTTAATTTTCTTGAAGTTTAAGCTAAAGAAAAAATTTTCATATTTAATTTACAAAATTAATATTTTATTTTAAATTATTTAGCTAAATTGATTTATTTAAATAATTATTATTTAGTAATAGTTTTATTAATTTTATTAATAATTTTTATATTTATAGAGAATTTTTTAATATTTTTAATTGGATTGGAATATATATTAATATTTTATTTGTTTATAACTTTAATTATTTCTGACAGTTTAAATAATGATTGAATATTTATATATATATTAATTATAGGAGTTTGTGAAAGAGTTATTGGTATTTCTTTAATAGTTAGAATTGTTCATATGTATGGTTCACAAAGAATAAAAATTTTAAATTTAAAATGATAGTAGAAATTTTAATTATTACTTATTTATATTTAATATTATTTAAAAATAAATTTATAAAAATAAGTTTATTAAAAAATTTTATTAGATGTGTGTTAATATTTTTAACAGTAAAAATTTTTTTTAAATATAATTTTATTGTAAATTTTTCTATAATAAGTAGATTATTTAGGTTAAATAATTATTCATTTATATTAATTATACTAAGTTTATGAATTTTTGGTATTATTTTTTTATTTTTAATAGATAAGAATATTTTATTATGTATAAAAATACATTTAGTTTTATTAATTATTTTAATAATATTTTTTATAAGAATTCAATTATTATTATTTTATTTTATATTTGAAGTAAGGTTAATTTTAATTTTTTTTATAATTATTAAATGGGGGTTAGGGGAAAAACGGTTGGAAGCTGCTTATTTTATAATATTTTATACAATATTTTTTTCTTTACCTTTTTTAATTTTTTTATTTTTAATTATAAATATGAATTAATATTAGATTTAATAATAATAGTAGAATTAAAAAAAATTAAAATAAGAAGTTATTTTTTTATATTTATAATAGGAACTTTTTTAGTAAAGATTCCTATATATATATTTCATGGGTGGTTATTAAAGGCTCATGTTGAAGCCCCAGTATATAGTTCAATAATTTTAGCTTCAATTTTATTAAAATTAGGAACTTATGGTTTATTACAAATAGTAATTATATTTTATTATTTATTTATAAATATAAAATTTTATATAATAATAATTAGTTTATTAGGCAGAGTTATTTTGAGGGGGTTATGTTTACGCCAATTAGATATAAAAATTTTAGTTGCTTATTCATCAGTTGTTCATATAGGAATTTTAATTAGAAGAATGTTAACATTTTTTAAAATTAGAGTAATTGGGAGGTATATTATTATAATTGCTCATGGGTTATGTTCTTCTGGTTTATTTTTTTTAGTAAATATTTGTTATCAAGAAACTAATAGACGTTTAATATTAATTAATAAAGGATTAATAAATTATATACCTAAAATAAGAATAATATGATTTTTATTATGTTCTTCAAATATATCTGCCCCAGTGTCATTAAATTTAGTGGGAGAAATTATATTATTAGTAGGGTTAATAATATGAATAGAGTATTTAATAATTGTTATAATTTTTTTTTGTTTTTTTAGATTTATTTATTCATTATATTTATTTTGTTATGTCCAACATGGGGAATTAAATTATTATTTAAAAATTAAAAGAAGTAAAATAATTAATTATATTGTATTAATTTTACATTGATTACCTTTAAATATTATATTTTTGGATTTAATTTTTTTTTAATTTAAATAGTTTAAGAAAAAAATTTTGAATTGTGGTTTCAAAGATGTATAATAACTTTAAATTATTTATGAATTAATAGTTTATGGGGTGATTATATTTTTTTTAGGTATATTTTTTATTTTAATAAGTATATATATATATATATATAATATAATAATAATTTTAGAGTGAACAATTTTTATATTAAGTAGAATAAAATTTAATTATATAATTTATTTAGATTATATAGGTTTAATATATATAGGAGTTGTTTTAATTATTTCTTTTTTTATTATATTTTATAGAATAAATTATATAAATGGGGATATATATATTAATCGATTTAAATATTTATTATTATTATTTATTTTTTCAATATGTTTAATAATTTTAAGTCCAAGGATTTTAAGAATTTTATTAGGATGAGATGGGTTAGGTTTAATTTCTTATTGTTTAGTAATTTATTATCAAAATAAGAATTCTTATAATTCAGGGATATTAACTATTCTTTGTAATCGATTAGGAGATGTTGGGTTATTAATATTAATTAGAATATCATCATTTTTAGGTTCTTGAAATTTAATATTATATAGAATAAGATTAATTATAATAATTTTAATGTTAATTTTAATAATTACAAAAAGTGCTCAATTACCTTTTTCGGCTTGATTACCTGCTGCTATAACTGCCCCTACTCCTATTTCTTCTTTAGTACATTCTTCTACTTTGGTTACTGCTGGTATTTATTTAATAATTCGGTATAATAAATTTATTTTAATTGAAGTGAAAAGATATATTATTATTATTTCTAGTTTAACAATGTTTATGGCTGGGTTAATAGCAAATTATGAATATAATTTAAAAAAAGTAATTGCTCTTTCAACTTTAAGACAATTAGGGTTTATAATAAGAATTTTAGGGTTAGGTATAGTAAATTTAGGGTTTTATCATTTATTAATTCATGCTTTTTTTAAATCTTTAATATTTATATGTGTTGGGGGGTATATTCATACATCTTTAGGAAGGCAAGATTTACGTAAATTTAAAGGTGTAATAAGAATAACTCCTTTAAAGAGTGTTGTATTTATTTTTTCTTTTATGAATTTAAGTGGTTTTCCATTTATTTCTGGGTTTTATTCAAAAGATTTAATTTTAGAATTTATAATAGTAAGAAGATTAAATAAATTAATAATTTATATTTTAATGATTTCAACAGTTTTAACAATTAATTATAGAGTTCGAATTATAAAATTATTTTTTGAAATATATATAGGGATTTATAGATACCAATATGTAGGAGATGGTAAATTTATAATTTTTTGTAAATTTTTTATAATATTATTAGTAATTTTTTTTGGGTATTTTTATTTAAGGTTAATTAATTATTTTACTTGTATAATTACAGAAAATGATAAATTAGTTTTAATAATAATATATATTCTTAGATGAATAGTAACCTTTAGATTTCATTTTAGATGTAAGAAGTTAATAAATTTTAGTTATTTAAATTTCATTATGAGAATATTTTATTCAATTTTTTTTTATAAAATAATTTATTTAAATTTTTTAAAATTTATATTAACATATGAGAAATTCAATGAGAAATGAATAGATAAAATTTTAGGTGTAAATATAAAAAAAATATTTTATTTACAGAAGGTGTACCCATTGATGAATAGATGATTATATTCAATTCATATAATAAAGTTGATAAAATTTTATAGAGTGTTATTAATTTTTATTTTATTTATTTATAATTATTTAAATAGCTTAATAAAAAGTTTAATATTGAAAATATTAAGATAATTAAAAATTTTTAAATAAATTTATAAACTTAATAGTTAATTTTATATTGAAATTATAATATTTTTTTTAAATTATATAAATTTAGAAATATTTATGATTAAATCATATTAAAAGAATTAGAAGTTCTAAATTTATATTTCTTTAATTGGAGATATTAGTCTCAAAAAAATTATTAACAATAATTTACCTAAATTTTGGTTTCAATTAAAAGATATAAATAATTTAATTTTAAAAAGCAAATTTAATGTTATATATATAATATTAACTAATATCCTGTTTATATAAGAAAAATAAATTTCTTTTTTTTAAGTCGAAATTAAATGTAAAAATTACTATATATAAATTAATGGATTCATTTAAATAAGTTACAAGTTCATTCAATTCATAGCCTAATAATTAAAATTAAAAGAAAAGTGAAAAAAGTATAAATAGATAAAATTGAAAGATTATTAAGTAATTTTAAAATTGGTAAAATTAGAATAATTTCTACATCAAAAATAAGAAATATTAGAGTTATAATATAAAAATTAATTGAAAATGGTAATCGTGCTCTAGTAATAGGGTCAAATCCACATTCAAATGGTGTAATTTTTTCTCGATCTTTATTTATAATTATTGAAAAAAAAAAATTAATTAAAATAATTAAAGAGATAATAATAAATATAAAGATAAAAAATATAAAGATATTAAAAATTATATATATTATTTAATTAAATCTTTTAATTGGAAATTAAATGTAATTATTTATACTATATATATATATATATATATATATATATATATATTATATATATTAATATATTCATCAATAAATTAGGATATAAAGAATAAGTCAAATAATATCAACAAAATGTCAATATCATGTAGCCGCTTCAAAATGAAAATGATGAATTTTAGAAAAGTGGTTTAAATATATTCGAATTAATCTTGTTCTTAAAAAAATGATACCTAATAATACATGGAGGCCATGAAATCCTGTAGATATAAAAAAAATTGATCCAAAAATTCCATCGTTAAAAGTAAAAGGGGCTTCTATATATTCAATTATTTGAATAGAGGAAAAATACATGCCTAGTAGAATTGTAAAAATTAATGGTGTTATAGATTTTTTTTTGTTTTTAACTAATAAATTATGTCTTCATGTAATAGTAAATCCCGAAGAAATTAAAATAATTGAGTTTAAAAGGGGGATATCATAAGGGTTAAATATAATAATATTTTTAGGTGGTCATATTATACCAATTTCAATTCTTGGGGAGATTGCTGAATGAAGGTAAGTTCAAAAAAAAGAAATAAAAAAAAATAATTCTGAAATAATAAATAAAATTATTCCAAATTTTAATAATTTTAAAACACTTAATGTATGACATCCTTGTATTGTTCTTTCTCGAATAATATCTCGTCATCATTGGTATAGAATTAAAAATAGAATTAATAAATTAAATATAGTAATATTGAAGTTAGAAGAATTAAATCAATAAATAGTTCTTAATAACAAATTTAAAATTCTTCATGAAGTTATTAAAGGTCAGGGTCTTAAAGTTACTATATGAAATGGGTGGTGATGAGATATTTTCATTTAATTAGATTCATTAAAATACAATAAAGTTAAAATAGAAAATACATAGGATTGAATAATAGAAACTGAAATTTCTAAAATTATTAATAAATTTTGGATAAAAAAAAGAATTAATATATAAGGTATATTTTCTAAAGTTGTTCCTAATAAGGATAAAAGTAAATGTCCTGCTAATATATTAGCAGATAGTCGAATTGCAAGAGTTCATGGTCGAATAAAATTTCTAATAGATTCAATTAAAATTATAAAAATTATTAAAGGTCCTGGTGTGTTTATGGGTAGAAGATGAATGAATATTTTATTAGTGTTATTTAATCATCCAAATAATATAAATCTTATTCATAATCTTAGGGATAAAGAAAGATTAATAGATAAATGTCTTGATGGGGTAAAAATATAAGGTATTAAACTTAATAAATTTAATTTTAAAAATATAATTATAATAGTTAAAAAAATAATCAAGTTTGATGAAAATTTTTTTTTTGTTAAATTAAAAAATTCTTGAAAAATTTTTTTGTAGAAGTTTAATCAAAAGATATTAATTCGTGAGGGTGATAATCAATAAGGTCAATTTATTAATATTAAAGGAAAAAATAAAATTAATCAATTTAAAGATAAAAATTTATTTGTAGAAGGGTCAAAAATTGAAAATAAATTTGTTAACATTTAAAATTTAATAGTTTTTTTTATTAATTTAAAATTATTTAAATTAGTATGAGTAGTTGGTGAAAATGAAAAAGGAGAAAAATATAAAATTGAAATATATATATATATAATTATAAGTATAAAAAAGAAAAGTAAAAGTCAATATATAGGTCTTATTTGAGGGATAAAAGAATAAAATCATTAGAAGTAGACGATTAACTACTATATTTTGGTTTAAGAGACCATTTCTTTCTTTCAGACACCTAATGAAAGAGTATTACTATAATAATTTTAAAATGACAATTTAATGTTATAAAATTTAACTAATTCTTTAATTATTTTTATTAATTCAATTAATAAAATTAAAATAATTTGTTCTTTCAATAACAATAGGTATAAATCTATGGTATGCACCACAAATTTCAGAACATTGTCCAAAAAATATTCCAGGTCGTAAAGAAATTAAAGATATTTGATTAATTCGACCTGGTGAGGCATCTATTTTAATTCCTATAGTTGGGATAGTTCATGAGTGAATTACATCTATAGAAGATACTAGTAATCGGATAGGAATTTTATAAGGAATAACTGCTCGATTATCAACATCTAATAAACGAAATTGATTAATATTTTCAATTGATTTAATTATATAAGAGTCAAATATAAAATTAGAAAATTCAGGATATTCATAACTTCAATATCATTGATGGCCAATTGATTTAATAGTAAAATATGTAGGGTTTCATAATTCATCAATAAAATAAAGAGTTTTAAGAGAAGGGATTGAAATAATTAAAAGTATAATTATAGGAGTGATAGTTCATAAAATTTCAATATTATGATTTTTTAATAAATTTAAATTTAAATATTTATTATTTAAAATAAAAATTATTATATATATAGTAGAAATAGTAATTATTGTTAGGATAATTATTGTAAAATTATAAAAATAAAATAAATTATCAGCAAATGGAGAGTTAGGATCTTGGAAAGAATATATATTTCATGTAGCTATATTTATTATGTAAATAAATTTTAATAAAAATTATTAATTTTATTTATGAGACTTAAATTCATTACACTATTCTGCCATATTAAAATTTAAAAATAATAATAGGAAGTTCGTTATATGAATGTCTATAAGGGGGGTAATTTTGTAATCACTCTAAAGATGATTGGAAATATTTAAATATAATTAAACGTTTTATAATTAATCTCTCTAAAATAATAAAGATTAATAAAATTATTCTATTAAAAGCAATTAATGAACCAATTGATGAAATTAAATTTCAACAATAGTAAGCATCTGGGTAATCTGAATATCGTCGAGGTATTCCCATTAATCCTAAGAAGTGTTGTGGGAAAAAAGTTATGTTTACTCCAAGAAATATTATAGTAAATTGAATATTTAATAGTTTTTTATTTAGTGTAAGTCCAGTGAATAGGGGGTATCAATGAATTAATCTTGCAATAATTGCAAATACTGCACCCATAGATAAAACATAGTGGAAATGACCAATTACATAATATGTATCATGAAGTATAATATCAATAGAAGAATTTGATAATATAATTCCAGTTAATCCCCCTAATGTAAATAAGAAGATAAATCCTAAAGATCATATAATTGATGGGTTTATTTTAATTTTTGACCCACAATAAGTAGCAATTCATCTAAATACTTTAATTCCTGTTGGTACAGCAATAATTATAGTGGCAGATGTAAAATATGCTCGTGTATCAACATCTAATCCTACAGTAAATATGTGATGAGCTCATACAATAAATCCTAAAAATCCAATTCCTAATATAGCATAAATTATTCCTAAATTTCCGAAAATTTCTTTTTTTCCTCTTTCGTTAAAAATAATATGTGAAATTAATCCAAATCCGGGGAGAATTAAAATATAAACTTCAGGATGACCAAAAAATCAGAATAAATGTTGATAAAGAATAGGGTCTCCTCCTCCGGAAGGATCAAAAAAAGATGTATTTAAATTTCGGTCTGTTAATAGTATAGTAATAGCACCTGCTAAAACAGGGAGAGAAAGAAGAAGTAAAATAGCAGTAATTTTAACTGATCAAGGAAATAAGGGGATTTGATTTATATTAAGTGAAATATTTTTTATTAATATAATTGAAACAATAAAATTAATAGCACCTATAATAGAAGAAATACCTGCAATATGTAAAGAAAAAATAGTAAAATCAACAGAAAAGGATGAGTGATATATAATTGAAGATAGGGGAGGGTAAATAGTTCAACCTGTTCCTGATCCTGTAGATAAAGTTCTTCTTATTATAAGTATAAATAATGAAGGAATTAATAATCAAAATCTTATATTATTTATACGTGGGAAAGCTATATCAGGAGCCCCAATTATTAGTGGTACTAATCAATTTCCAAACCCCCCAATTATAAATGGTATAACTATAAAAAAAATTATAATAAAAGCATGTGAAGTTACAATAGTATTATAAATTTGGTCGTTATTAATTCATCTTCCAGGTGTTCTTAATTCTATACGAATAATTATACTTAAAGATGCTCCGATTATCCCTGATCATATAGCAAAGATAAAATAAAGTATTCCAATATTTTTATGGTTAGTTGAATAAAATCATTTTTGGTAATAAATTTTATTTAGAAATATTATGCCTGATAAAAGGAGTAAACTGTAAATTTATTTATGAAAATAAATTTTCTAATATTAAATTAAGATTTAAATAATTAAGTTAAATATATATTTATATAAAACTTTGAAGGTTTTAAGTTTTATTAACTTAAAATCTTTATTTATATAGTTTATAAAAAATATTAAATTGCAAATTTAAAGAAATTAAAAAATTATAAATTTAGTTTATAAATGAAAAGGTAAAAATTAAAGTAAATGTTAAAAATGAAAAATATATAATAAATATAGTATTAAAATTAGAATAATCAAATAAATTAATTTTATGTCTAATTTTAGAATTTGTTAAAAAAAAATTGTTATTATTAAAATTTAAATAATTAAAGGTTATTAATAATCTAGAAAAGATAATTAATATGGATAATATAATTATATAATTATTTGATAATATAAGATCAATTAAATTTCATTTAATAATAAATGGTAAAAATGGGGGAAGTTGGGAGTATTTGAATATTATTAAATTATAAAATATTTTATTTTTATAATTTAATCTTAAATTTAAAGAGTTTTTGTAATAAAGATTTAATTTTTTAAGTATAAGTAAGATTATAAGAGTTGAAGTTATATAAATGGTTATATAAATGATTATAATATTAAAATTTATATAGGAAAAGATTAATAATAAAGGAATATTATATATGGATGAATAATTTATTAAAAGAGTAAAGGATGAGGTATTTATTGAAAAAATTACTGGGGGTAGTATAAAGGAAATTAATAAAAATAAAATAATAAAATTAAATTTAATAAAATTTAAAAATATAAAAATAGGGATACATTTAATAATTGTTAATAATAAAATTAATGAATTAAAATTGATTTTTTTTATTAAAAAGTTTATTCATCTATTTAAGGGGTATAATCCTAATTTTAATCATAAGCTAAATAATAAAATAAAATTAATATATAAATTAAATGTTTTATTTAAAAATCTGTAAATAATTAAAATAGAAGTTATTGAAGAAATTATAAAATATATAATTCTATAAATTTTTAAAGAATTAATATTTAAATAAATAGTGTATAATATAGAGGAAATTTCTAAAAATATTCATATAAAAAATAAATTGGGGATAAGTAAGGAGAGAATTATTAAACTTAATAAATTTAAATAAATAATAAAGTTTATTAATAATTAATTTATATTTAGTTTTAATTTTAAAAATTAATTATATTAAAAATTTTAATTATAAATTATAAATTTAAATATATTCAAGTGTTTTACGCATATAAAATTTTGAATTTTATGGAATTAATTAATTTAATGAATATAAATATATTTGTATGATAATAATAAATAAATAAAATTTATTAATAAAAATTTAGCAAAAGTGATTTTTTAACACATTTTTATTACATCAAAATAATCCTTTATTCAGGCATTTTACTTATATAAAAGATTTTTCTATATTTAGGGTATGAACCTAAAAGCTTAAATTTAGCTTATTTATATAAGTTTATAATAATTATTATAGAGTTAAAGAGAGATTTTTATAGAAAATAATTTTTATCTAAATTTCAGAGGAAAATTTATACAAAAATTGAATTTAAAAGAATTATTATAGAGAAAATAAATTAAAGAAGAATTCTTATAGAAAATAATTTTTATTTAAATTTTAGGGGGAAATTTATACAAAAATTGAATTTTAAAGAATTATTATGGAGAAAACAAATTAAAGAGAAATTCTTATAGGAAATAATTTTTATTTAAATTTCAGAGGAAAATTTATACAAAAATTGAATTTTAAAGAATTATTATGGAGAAAATAAATTAAAGAAGAATTCTTATAGAAAATAATTTTTATTCAAATTTCAGAGGAAAATTTATACAAAAATTGAATTTTAAAGAATTATTATAGAGAAAATAAATTAAAGAAGAATTCTTATAGAAAATAATTTTTATTTAAATTTCAGGGGAAAATTTATATAAAAATTGAATTTTAAAGAATTATTATAAAGAAAATAAATTAAAGAAGAATTCTTATAGAAAATAATTTTTATTCAAATTTCAGAGGAAAATTTATACAAAAATTGAATTTTAAAGAATTATTATGGTGATAATAAATTAAAAAGAAATTCTTATAGGAAATAATTTTTATTTAAATTTCAGAGGAAAATTTATACAAAAATTGAATTTTAAAGAATTATTATGGAGAAAATAAATTAAAGAAGAATTCTTATAGAAAATAATTTTTATTCAAATTTCAGAGGAAAATTTATACAAAAATTGAATTTTAAAGAATTATTATAGAGAAAATAAATTAAAGAAGAATTCTTATAGAAAATAATTTTTATTTAAATTTCAGGGGGAAATTTATATAAAAATTGAATTTTAAAGAATTATTATATAGAAAATAAATTAAAGAAGAATTCTTATAGAAAATAATTTTTATTCAAATTTCAGAGGAAAATTTATACAAAAATTGAATTTTAAAGAATTATTATGGTGATAATAAATTAAAAAGAAATTCTTATAGAAAATAATTTTTATTTAAATTTTAGGGGGAAATTTATACAAAAATTGAATTTAAAAGAATTATTATGGAGAAAATAAATTAAAGAGAAATTCTTATAGAAAATAATTTTTATTTAAATTTCAGAGGAAAATTTATATAAAAATTGAATTTTAAAGAATTATTATAGAGAGAATAAATTAAAGAAGAATTCTTATAGAAAATAATTTTTATTCAAATTTCAGAGGAAAATTTATACAAAAATTGAATTTTAAATAATTATTATAGAGAAAATAAATTAAAGAAGAATTCTTATAGAAAATAATTTTTATTTAAATTTCAGGGGAAAATTTATACAAAAATTGAATTTTAAAGAATTATTATGGAGAAAATAAATTAAAGAAGAATTCTTATAGAAAATAATTTTTATTCAAATTTCAGAGGAAAATTTATACAAAAATTGAATTTTAAAGAATTATTATAGAGAAAATAAATTAAAGAAGAATTCTTATAGAAAATAATTTTTATTTAAATTTCAGGGGAAAATTTATATAAAAATTGAATTTTAAAGAATTATTATAGAGAAAATAAATTAAAGAAGAATTCTTATAGAAAATAATTTTTATTTAAATTTCAGGGGAAAATTTATACAAAAATTGAATTTTAAAGAATTATTATGGAGAAAATAAATTAAAGAAGAATTCTTATAGAAAATAATTTTTATTCAAATTTCAGAGGAAAATTTATACAAAAATTGAATTTTAAAGAATTATTATAGAGAAAATAAATTAAAGAAGAATTCTTATAGAAAATAATTTTTATTTAAATTTCAGGGGAAAATTTATATAAAAATTGAATTTTAAAGAATTATTATATAGAAAATAAATTAAAGAAGAATTCTTATAGAAAATAATTTTTATTTAAATTTCAGAGGAAAATTTATATAAAAATTGAATTTTAAAGAATTATTATGGAGATAATAAATTAAAGAAGAATTTTTATAGAAAATAATTTTTATTTAAATTTCAGGGGGAAATTTATATAAAAATTGAATTTTAAAGAATTATTATAGAGAAAATAAATTAAAGAAGAATTCTTATAGAAAATAATTTTTATTAAAATTTCAGGGGGAAATTTATATAAAAATTGAATTTTAAAGAATTATTATGGAGAAAATAAATTAAAGAAGAATTTTTATAGAAAATAATTTTTATTCAAATTTCAGAGGGGAATTTATATAAAAATTGAATTTTAAAGAATTATTATGGAGAAAACAAATTAAAGAGAAATTCTTATAGGAAATAATTTTTATTTAAATTTCAGAGGAAAATTTATACAAAAATTGAATTTTAAAGAATTATTATGGAGAAAACAAATTAAAGAGAAATTCTTATAGGAAATAATTTTTATTAAAATTTCAGGGGGAAATTTATACAAAAATTGAATTTTAAAGAATTATTATGGAGAAAACAAATTAAAGAGAAATTCTTATAGGAAATAATTTTTATTTAAATTTCAGAGGAAAATTTATATAAAAATTGAATTTTAAAGAATTATTATAGAGAAAATAAATTAAAGAAGAATTCTTATAGAAAATAATTTTTATCAAAATTTCAGGGGGAAATTTATATAAAAATTGAATTTTAAAGAATTATTATGGAGAAAATAAATTAAAGAGAAATTCTTATAGGAAATAATTTTTATTTAAATTTCAGAGGAAAATTTATACAAAAATTGAATTTTAAAGAATTATTATGGAGAAAACAAATTAAAGAGAAATTCTTATAGGAAATAATTTTTATTAAAATTTCAGGGGGAAATTTATACAAAAATTGAATTTTAAAGAATTATTATGGAGAAAACAAATTAAAGAGAAATTCTTATAGGAAATAATTTTTATTTAAATTTCAGAGGAAAATTTATATAAAAATTGAATTTTAAAGAATTATTATAGAGAAAATAAATTAAAGAAGAATTCTTATAGAAAATAATTTTTATTCAAATTTCAGAGGGGAATTTATATAAAAATTGAATTTTAAAGAATTATTATGGAGGAAACAAATTAAAGAGAAATTCTTATAGGAAATAATTTTTATTTAAATTTCAGAGGAAAATTTATACAAAAATTGAATTTTAAAGAATTATTATGGAGAAAACAAATTAAAGAGAAATTCTTATAGGAAATAATTTTTATTAAAATTTCAGGGGGAAATTTATACAAAAATTGAATTTTAAAGAATTATTATGGAGAAAACAAATTAAAGAGAAATTCTTATAGGAAATAATTTTTATTTAAATTTCAGAGGAAAATTTATACAAAAATTGAATTTTAAAGAATTATTATGGAGAAAACAAATTAAAGAGAAATTCTTATAGGAAATAATTTTTATTAAAATTTCAGGGGGAAATTTATACAAAAATTGAATTTTAAAGAATTATTATAGAGAAAATAAATTAAAGAAGAATTCTTATAGAAAATAATTTTTATTAAAATTTCAGGGGGGAATTTATATAAAAATTGAATTTTAAAGAATTATTATGGAGAAAATAAATTAAAGAGAAATTCTTATAGGAAATAATTTTTATTTAAATTTCAGGGGAAAATTTATATAAAAATTGAATTTTAAAGAATTATTATAGAGAAAATAAATTAAAGAAGAATTCTTATAGAAAATAATTTTTATTTAAATTTTAGGGGGAAATTTATACAAAAATTGAATTTTAAAGAATTATTATGGAATAAAATAAATTAAAGAAGAATTTTTATAGAAAATAATTTTTATTTAAATTTTAGAGGAAAATTTATATAAAAATTGAATTTTAAAGAATTATTATGGAGAAAATAAATTAAAGAAGAATTTTTATAGAAAATAATTTTTATTCAAATTTCAGAGGGGAATTTATATAAAAATTGAATTTTAAAGAATTATTATGGAGAAAACAAATTAAAGAGAAATTCTTATAGGAAATAATTTTTATTTAAATTTCAGAGGAAAATTTATACAAAAATTGAATTTTAAAGAATTATTATGGAGAAAACAAATTAAAGAGAAATTCTTATAGGAAATAATTTTTATTAAAATTTCAGGGGGAAATTTATACAAAAATTGAATTTTAAAGAATTATTATGGAGAAAATAAATTAAAGAGAAATTCTTATAGGAAATAATTTTTATTTAAATTTCAGAGGAAAATTTATACAAAAATTGAATTTTAAAGAATTATTATAGAGAAAATAAATTAAAGAAGAATTCTTATAGAAAATAATTTTTATTAAAATTTCAGGGGGAAATTTATATAAAAATTGAATTTTAAAGAATTATTATGGAGAAAACAAATTAAAGAGAAATTCTTATAGGAAATAATTTTTATTAAAATTTCAGGGGGAAATTTATACAAAAATTGAATTTTAAAGAATTATTATGGAGAAAACAAATTAAAGAGAAATTCTTATAGGAAATAATTTTTATTTAAATTTCAGAGGAAAATTTATACAAAAATTGAATTTTAAAGAATTATTATAGAGAAAATAAATTAAAGAAGAATTCTTATAGAAAATAATTTTTATTAAAATTTCAGGGGGAAATTTATATAAAAATTGAATTTTAAAGAATTATTATGGAGAAAATAAATTAAAGAGAAATTCTTATAGGAAATAATTTTTATTTAAATTTCAGGGGAAAATTTATATAAAAATTGAATTTTAAAGAATTATTATAGAGAAAATAAATTAAAGAAGAATTCTTATAGAAAATAATTTTTATTTAAATTTTAGGGGGAAATTTATACAAAAATTGAATTTTAAAGAATTATTATGGAATAAAATAAATTAAAGAAGAATTTTTATAGAAAATAATTTTTATTTAAATTTTAGAGGAAAATTTATATAAAAATTGAATTTTAAAGAATTATTATGGAGAAAATAAATTAAAGAAGAATTCTTATAGAAAATAATTTTTATCTAAATTTTAGGGGGAAATTTATACAAAAATTGAATTTTAAAGAATTATTATGGAGAAAATAAATTAAAGAAGAATTCTTATAGAAAATAATTTTTATATAAATTTTAGGGGGAAATTTATACAAAAATTGAATTTTAAAGAATTATTATGGAGAAAATAAATTAAAGAAGAATTCTTATAGAAAATAATTTTTATTTAAATTTTGGGGGGAAATTTATATAAAAATTGAATTTAAAAGAATTATTATGGAGAAAATAAATTAAAGAAGAATTCTCATAGAAAATAATTTTTATTTAAATTTCAGGGGGAAATTTATACAAAAATTGAATTTAGGGGGGATTTTCTAGATTTTTTTGTAATTTGAGGGAGATTTTCATTCTAAAATTTTTATTACTTATTGAACGTTATTGATAAGTAAAGATATTAGTATGAATTTTTTTGTAAAATAGAAAATATAGAAAAAAACGAAATTTAGAATTTTAATTTTGGTATATATATATATATAAATAATTTATATTAATAAATATTTATATATATATATAAATAATTTATATTAATAAATATTTATAATATATATATATAAATAATTTATTGAATAATATTAATTTATATATATATAAATAATTTATTTATTAAATATTTATATATATATAAATTATTTATATATATATAAATAATTTATTCATTAAATATTTATATATATATAAATTATTTATATATATCTAATTAAATTTAAATATCTCTAATAAATTTATGTATAATATATACATTTATATTAATTTTTAAATTTTTTACTACAGAACAATAATAATTTAATAATATACTATATATTTAATTATAATATCAACATTTGTAAAATGAATCCATTTATGAATATATCCTAGAGTAAAACTAGTTATTAGACATTTATATCAGATTTAATTAATTCATAATAACCTATAAATATTCATACAATTATAAATATATAAATTTAATTATAAATAAATAATTTATTATATAAATATTTATATATATATAAATTATTTAATATATATTAAATATTTATTTATTAGGTATTTATATATATATAATAATAATATATATATATATATTTATTTTTATAAATATTTTATTATATATAAAGAGAATTAAGAATTTATATTTATTTAATTAATTTTTAAAATATTTTAATATATATATATATAATTATTTAATAATATATAAATTATTTATATATATATATACATTTAATGCTTAACCATCTGTGTAAATTATAATATCCTAATATGAATCACATTTATATAAATACATAACAATCTCTTACTCTAAACATCTAATCTATATAATATTCATTCCAATATACATATAATTATATGCCATTTATATATACATTTATATATATATAAATTATTTATATAATATATATATATTTAATTAATTTATATATGCATATATATATATATAAATTATTTATATATATATATTTATATATATAATTAAATTATATATACATATATATATATATAAATTATTTATATATATATATATATTTAATTAAATTATATATACATATATATATATATAAATTATTTATATATATATATATATATATTTAATTAAATTATATATACATATATATATATATAAATTATTTATATATATATATATATATTTAATTAAATTTAATTATTCCTAATAAATTTATTTATATATATTAATTTATATATATATAAATAATTTATTTATTAAATATTTATATATATATAAATTATTTATATATATCTAATTAAATTTAAATATCTCTAATAAATTTATGTATAATATATACATTTATATTAATTTTTAAATTTTTTACTACAGAACAATAATAATTTAATAATATACTATATATTTAATTATAATATCAACATTTGTAAAATGAATCCATTTATGAATATATCCTAGAGTAAAACTAGTTATTAGACATTTATATCAGATTTAATTAATTCATAATAACCTATAAATATTCATACAATTATAAATATATAAATTTAATTATAAATAAATAATTTATTATATAAATATTTATATATATATAAATTATTTAATATATATTAAATATTTATTTGTTAGGTATTTATATATATATAATAATAATATATATATATATATATTTATTTTTATAAATATTTTATTATATATAAAGAGAATTAAGAATTTATATTTATTTAATTAATTTTTAAAATATTTTAATATATATATATATAATTATTTAATAATATATAAATTATTTATATATATATATACATTTAATGCTTAACCATCTGTGTAAATTATAATATCCTAATATGAATCACATTTATATAAATACATAACAATCTCTTACTCTAAACATCTAATCTATATAATATTCATTCCAATATACATATAATTATATGCCATTTATATATACATTTATATATATATAAATTATTTATATAATATATATATATTTAATTAATTTATATATGCATATATATATATATAAATTATTTATATATATATATTTATATATATAATTAAATTATATATACATATATATATATATAAATTATTTATATGAATATATACATATATATATATGTATATATACATATAAATTATTTATATATATATATATATATATATATATATATATATATATATATATATATATATATATATATATATATATATATATATATATATATATATATATATATATATATATATATATATATATATATATATATATATAATACATAATAATATTTATTTTATTGGAAAAAAAAAAAAAAAAGAGAAAGTGAATAATTTAATTAAATTATTTTATAGTTAATTAATTTAATATTGAGTTTAAATTTTATTATGAGAAGTAAAATAAATGAAAAATTTTTAATAAAATTTATTGGGTTTAAATATATTTAATAAACCTATAATAATAAGTTAAGTTGTGCATTAGCGTCAATAATAAATAAAAAAAAAAATGAGAAAAAAGCTTTGATTTGGGGGGAAAATGATTTTTTTTTAGAAAAAAATAATAATTTTATTGAATTAATATGAAAAATTTAAATTTAGGGGTAAATTTAAATAAAATAAGGGGTAATTAATTAATATAAAATTTTAGGGAAATTTTATTTATAAAAAATTTGTATTGAATTAGTAATAAAAATTTATTTGAGTGAATTTTTTTATATAAAATTATTTATGGAAAGAATTTATATGGAATTATTAATATTTAAAATTTATTGAATTAATTTAGTAAATTTTTAATAATAGTTGATTTATATTAAAATTAAATATATTTAATAAACCTATAATAATAAGTTAAGTTGTGCATTAGCGTCAATAATAAATAAAAAAAAAAATGAGAAAAAAGCTTTGATTTGGGGGAAAAATGATTTTTTTTTAGAAAAAAATAATAATTTTATTGAATTAATATGAAAAATTTAAATTTAGGGGTAAATTTAAATAAAATAAGGGGTGATTAATTAATATAAAATTTTAGGGAAATTTTATTTATAAAAAATTTGCATAGAATTAGTAATAAAAATTTATTTGAGTGAATTTTTTATATAAAATTATTTATGAAAAGAATTATTAGGGGAATTTTTATTCATAAAAAATTTGTATTGAATTAGTAATAAAAATTTATTTGAATGAATTTTTTATATAAAATTATTTATGAAAAGAATTATTAGGGGAATTTTATTCATAAAAAATTTGTATTGAATTAGTAATAAAAATTTATTTGAATGAATTTTTTATATAAAATTATTTATGAAAAGAATTATTAGGGAAATTTTATTTGTAAAAAATTTGTATTGAATTAGTAATAAAAATTTATTTGAGTGGACTTTTTATATAAAATTATTTATAAAAAAGAATTATTAGGGGAATTTTATTCATAAAAAATTTGTATTGAATTAGTAATAAAAATTTATTTGAATGAATTTTTAATATAAAATTATTTATGAAAAGAATTATTAGGGGAATTTTATTCATAAAAAATTTGTATTGAATTAGTAATAAAAATTTATTTGAATGAATTTTTTATATAAAATTATTTATGAAAAGAATTATTAGGGAAATTTTATTTGTAAAAAATTTGTATTGAATTAGTAATAAAAATTTATTTGAGTGGACTTTTTATATAAAATTATTTATAAAAAAGAATTATTGGGAAAATTTTATTTATAAAAAAATTTGTATTGAATTAGTAATAAAAATTTATTTGAATGAATTTTTTATATGAAATTATTTATGAAAAGAATTATTAGGGAAATTTTATTTATAAAAAAATTTTTATTGAATTAGTAATAAAAATTTATTTGAGTGGATTTTTTATATAAAATTATTTATAAAAAAGAATTATTGGGAAAATTTTATTTATAAAAAAATTTGTATTGAATTAGTAATAAAAATTTATTTGAATGAATTTTCTATATGAAGTTATTTATGAAAAGAATTATTAGGGAAATTTTATTTGTAAAAAAATTTGTATTGAATTAGTAATAAAAATTTATTTGAATGAATTTTCTATATGAAGTTATTTATGAAAAGAATTATTAGGGAAATTTTATTTGTAAAAAAATTTGTATTGAATTAGTAATAAAAATTTATTTGAATGAATTTTCTATATGAAGTTATTTATGAAAAGAATTATTAGGGAAATTTATTTATAAAAAAATTTGTATTGAATTAGTAATAAAAATTTATTTGAGTGAATTTTTTATATTAAATTATTTATGAAAAGAATTATTAGGGAAATTTTATTTGTAAAAAAATTTGTATTGAATTAGTAATAAAAATTTATTTGAATGAATTTTCTATATGAAGTTATTTATGAAAAGAATTATTAGGGAAATTTTATTTGTAAAAAAATTTGTATTGAATTAGTAATAAAAATTTATTTGAATGAATTTTCTATATGAAATTATTTATGAAAAGAATTATTAGGGAAATTTTATTTATAAAAAAATTTGTATTGAATTAGTAATAAAAATTTATTTGAGTGGACTTTTTATATAAAATTATTTATAAAAAAGAATTATTAGGGAAATTTTATTTGTAAAAAAATTTGTATTGAATTAGTAATAAAAATTTATTTGAATGAATTTTCTATATGAAGTTATTTATGAAAAGAATTATTAGGGAAATTTTATTTGTAAAAAAATTTGTATTGAATTAGTAATAAAAATTTATTTGAATGAATTTTTTATATGAAGTTATTTATGAAAAGAATTATTAGGGAAATTTTATTTGTAAAAAAATTTGTATTGAATTAGTAATAAAAATTTATTTGAGTGGACTTTTTATATAAAATTATTTATAAAAAAGAATTATTAGGGAAATTTTATTTGTAAAAAAATTTGTATTGAATTAGTAATAAAAATTTATTTGAATGAATTTTTTATATGAAGTTATTTATGAAAAGAATTATTAGGGAAATTTTATTTGTAAAAAAATTTGTATTGAATTAGTAATAAAAATTTATTTGAATGAATTTTTTATATGAAGTTATTTATGAAAAGAATTATTAGGGAAATTTTATTTATAAAAAAATTTGTATTGAATTAGTAATAAAAATTTATTTGAGTAAATTTTTTATATTAAATTATTTATGAAAAGAATTATTAGGGAAATTTTATTTATAAAAAATTTGTATTGAATTAGTAATAAAAATTTATTTGAATGAATTTTTTTTATATAAAATTATTTATGGGAAGAATTTATATGGAATTATTAATATTTAAAATTTATTGAAATAATTTAGTAAATTTTTAATAATAGTTGATTTATATTAAAATTAAATATATTTAATAAACCTATAATAATAAGTTAAGTTGTACATTAGCGTCAATAATAAATAAAAAAAAAAATGAGAAAAAAGCTTTGATTTGGGGGAAAAATGATTTTTTTTAGAAAAAAATAATAATTTTATTGAATTAATATGAAAAATTTAAATTTAGGGGTAAATTTAAATAAAATAAGGGGTAATTAATTAATATAAAATTTTAGGGAAATTTTATTTTGAAAAATTTGTATAGAATTAGTAATAAAAATTTATTTGAATGAATTTTTTATATAAAATTATTTATGAAAAGAATTATTAGGGGAATTTTATTCATAAAAAAATTTGTATAGAATTAGTAATAAAAATTTATTTGAATGAATTTTCTATATAAAATTATTTATAAAAAAGAATTATTGGGGAAATTTTATTTATAAAAAAATTTGTATTGAATTAGTAATAAAAATTTATTTGAGTGGATTTTTTATATAAAATTATTTATAAAAAAGAATTATTAGGGAAATTTTATTTATAAAAAATTTGTATTGAATTAGTAATAAAAATTTATTTGAGTGAATTTTTTATATTAAATTATTTATGAAAAGAATTATTAGGGAAATTTTATTTGTAAAAAAATTTGTATTGAATTAGTAATAAAAATTTATTTGAATGGATTTTCTATATGAAATTATTTATGAAAAGAATTATTAGGGAAATTTTATTTATAAAAAAATTTGTATTGAATTAGTAATAAAAATTTATTTGAATGAATTTTCTATATGAAATTATTTATGAAAAGAATTATTAGGGAAATTTTATTTGTAAAAAATTTGTATTGAATTAGTAATAAAAATTTATTTGAATGGATTTTTTATATGAAATTATTTATGAAAAGAATTATTAGGGAAATTTTATTTATAAAAAAATTTGTATTGAATTAGTAATAAAAATTTATTTGAATGAATTTTCTATATGAAATTATTTATGAAAAGAATTATTAGGGAAATTTTATTTGTAAAAAATTTGTATTGAATTAGTAATAAAAATTTATTTGAATGGATTTTCTATATGAAATTATTTATGAAAAGAATTATTAGGGGAATTTTATTTATAAAAAAATTTGTATTGAATTAGTAATAAAAATTTATTTGAATGAATTTTCTATATGAAATTATTTATGAAAAGAATTATTAGGGAAATTTTATTTATAAAAAATTTGTATTGAATTAGTAATAAAAATTTATTTGAGTGAATTTTTTATATTAAATTATTTATGAAAAGAATTATTAGGGAAATTTTATTTGTAAAAAAATTTGTATTGAATTAGTAATAAAAATTTATTTGAATGGATTTTCTATATGAAATTATTTATGAAAAGAATTATTAGGGAAATTTTATTTATAAAAAAATTTGTATTGAATTAGTAATAAAAATTTATTTGAATGAATTTTCTATATGAAATTATTTATGAAAAGAATTATTAGGGAAATTTTATTTGTAAAAAATTTGTATTGAATTAGTAATAAAAATTTATTTGAATGGATTTTTTATATGAAATTATTTATGAAAAGAATTATTAGGGAAATTTTATTTATAAAAAAATTTGTATTGAATTAGTAATAAAAATTTATTTGAATGAATTTTCTATATGAAATTATTTATGAAAAGAATTATTAGGGAAATTTTATTTGTAAAAAATTTGTATTGAATTAGTAATAAAAATTTATTTGAATGGATTTTCTATATGAAATTATTTATGAAAAGAATTATTAGGGGAATTTTATTTATAAAAAAATTTGTATTGAATTAGTAATAAAAATTTATTTGAATGAATTTTCTATATGAAATTATTTATGAAAAGAATTATTAGGGAAATTTTATTTATAAAAAAATTTGTATTGAATTAGTAATAAAAATTTATTTGAGTGGATTTTTTATATAAAATTATTTATAAAAAAGAATTATTAGGGAAATTTTATTTATAAAAAAATTTGTATTGAATTAGTAATAAAAATTTATTTGAGTGGACTTTTTATATAAAATTATTTATAAAAAAGAATTATTAGGGAAATTTTATTTATAAAAAAATTTGTATTGAATTAGTAATAAAAATTTATTTGAGTGGACTTTTTATATAAAATTATTTATGAAAATTATTAGGGAAATTTTATTTATAAAAAAAATTTGTATTGAATTAGTAATAAAAATTTATTTGAATTAATTTTCTATATGAAATTATTTATGAAAAGAATTATTAGGGAAATTTTATTTATAAAAAAATTTGTATTGAATTAGCAATAAAAATTTATTTGAGTGGACTTTTTATATAAAATTATTTATAAAAAAGAATTATTGGGAAAATTTTATTTATAAAAAATTTGTATTGAATTAGTAATAAAAATTTATTTGAATGAATTTTTTATATGAAATTATTTATGAAAAGAATTATTAGGAAAATTTTATTTATAAAAAATTTGTATTGAATTAGTAATAAAAATTTATTTGAATGAATTTTCTATATGAAATTATTTATGAAAAGAATTATTAGGGAAATTTTATTTATAAAAAATTTGTATTGAATTAGTGACAAAAAATTATTTGAATGAATTTTTTATATGAAATTATTTATGAAAAGAATTATTAGGGAAATTTTATTTATAAAAAATTTGTATTGAATTAATAATAAAAATTTATTTGAATGAATTTTTTTTATATAAAATTATTTATGGGGAGAATTTATATGGAATTATTAATATTTAAAATTTATTGAATTAATTTAGTAAATTTTTAATAATAGTTGATTTATATTAAAATTAAATATATTTAATAAACCTATAATAATAAGTTAAGTTGTGCATTAGCGTCAATAATAAATAAAAAAAAAAATGAGAAAAAAGCTTTGATTTGGGGGAAAAATGATTTTTTTTTAGAAAAAAATAATAATTTTATTGAATTAGTATGAAAAATTTAAATTTAGGGGTAAATTTAAATAAAATAAGGGGTAATTAACTAATATAAAATTTAGGGAAATTTTATTTTAAAAAATTTGTATAGAATTAGTAATAAAAATTTATTTGAATGAATTTTTTATATAAAATTATTTATGAAAAGAATTATTAGGGGAATTTTATTCATAAAAAAATTTGTATAGAATTAGTGATAAAAATTTATTTGAATGAATTTTTTATATTAAATTATTTATGAAAAGAATTATTAGGGAAATTTTATTTGTAAAAAATTTGTATTGAATTAGTAATAAAAATTTATTTGAGTGGACTTTTTATATAAAATTATTTATAAAAAATTATTAGGGAAATTTTATTTGTAAAAAATTTGTATTGAATTAGTAACAAAAATTTATTTGAGTGGACTTTTTATATAAAAAAGATTTTAAAAAATTTGTATAGAATTAGTAATAAAAATTTATTTGAATGAATTTTTTATATAAAATTATTTATGAAAAGAATTATTAGGGGGATTTTATTCATAAAAAAAATTTGTATAGAATTAGCAATAAAAATTTATTTGGATGAATTTTTTATATTAAATTATTTATGAAAAGAATTATTAGGGAAATTTTATTTGTAAAAAATTTGTATTGAATTAGTAATAAAAATTTATTTGAGTGGACTTTTTATATAAAAAAGAATTATTGGGAAAATTTTATTTATAAAAAATTTGTATTGAATTAGTAATAAAAATTTATTTGAATGAATTTTTTATATTAAACTATTTATGAAAAGAATTATTGGGAAAATTTTATTCATAAAAAATTTGTATTGAATTAGTAATAAAAATTTATTTGAGTACACTTTTTATATAAAATTATTTATAAAAAAGAATTATTGGGAAAATTTTATTTATAAAAAATTTGTATTGAATTAATAATAAAAATTTATTTGAGTGGACTTTTTATATAAAATTATTTATAAAAAAGAATTATTGGGAAAATTTTATTTATAAAAAATTTGTATTGAATTAGTAATAAAAATTTATTTGAATGAATTTTTTATATAAAATTATTTATAAAAAAGAATTATTGGGAAAATTTTATTTGTAAAAAATTTGTATTGAGTTAGTAATAAAAATTTATTTGAATTAATTTTTTATATTAAATTATTTATGAAAAGAATTATTAGGGAAATTTTACTTATAAAAAAATTTGTATTGAATTAGTAATAAAAATTTATTTGAGTGGATTTTTTTATATAAAATTATTTATAAAAAAGAATTATTGGGAAAATTTTATTTGTAAAAAAATTTATATTAAATTAATAATAAAAATTTATTTGAGTGGATTTTTTTATATAAAATTATTTATAAAAAAGAATTATTGGGAAAATTTTATTTGTAAAAAAATTTATATTAAATTAATAATAAAAATTTATTTGAGTGAATTTTTTATATTAAATTATTTATGAAAAGAATTATTAGGGAAATTTTATTTGTAAAAAAATTTGTATTGAATTAGTAATAAAAATTTATTTGAATGGATTTTTTATATGAAATTATTTATGAAAAGAATTATTAGGGAAATTTTATTTATAAAAAAATTTGTATTGAATTAGTAATAAAAATTTATTTGAATGAATTTTTTATATGAAATTATTTATGAAAAGAATTATTAGGGAAATTTTATTTATAAAAAAATTTGTATTGAATTAGTAATAAAAATTTATTTGAGTGGATTTTTTATATAAAATTATTTATAAAAAAGAATTGGGAAAATTTTATTTATAAAAAATTTGTATTGAATTAGTAATAAAAATTTATTTGAATGAATTTTTTATATGAAATTATTTATGGAAAGAATTATTAGGAAAATTTTATTTATAAAAAATTTGTATTGAATTAGTAATAAAAATTTATTTGAATGAATTTTCTATATGAAATTATTTATGAAAAGAATTATTAGGGAAATTTTATTTATAAAAAATTTGTATTGAATTAGTAATAAAAATTTATTTGAATGAATTTTTTATATGAAATTATTTATGAAAAGAATTATTAGGGAACCTTTATTTATAAAAAAATTTGTGTTGAATTAACAATAAAAATTTATTTGAATAAATTTTTATATAAAATTATTTATAAAAAGAATTATTAGGAAACTTATTTATGAAAAGTTTAGTATTAAATTAAAATAAGAATTTATTTGAGTATAATATATATATATATATATATATATATATATATATATATATATAAATAAAAATTTATATAAAAATTATATTAAATTAATAATAAAAGTTTATTAATTAATATTGAAAATTTTTAATAAAATATCTTATTAAAAAATTATATAAAAAATATTTGGTTCTACATTTATATAAATATAAATGATTGAAGGTGAATTTTATAGAAAATTTAATTATAGTTTAAAAATTAATTATAAAAATTTATTTATAAATGAAATTTATTTAAAAGTAAAAATTTAAAAAATTTTTATAAATTTTGTGTAAAAATTAAGTTTATATTTAAATGAAAGTTTGACAAAGAAATTTAAAATAAATAATGGTAAATTTTAGTGCCAGCATCAGCGGTTACACTATTGTTATGAGTTAATTAATGAAATAATTAGAGATTTTGAAATTTAGTTTAAATGTATATTATTTTTTTTGGTGAAATATAAAAGTATAATATATTTAATTATTAAAATACAAATTTTTGAGAAATCTTAAGAATAGACTAGGATTAATAAAGATAAATTTAAAATGTTAAATATTAAATGTTAATCATTAAAATTAAATAATATGGCGGCTTTATATACTTATTAGAGGAACTTGTTTATTAAATTGATATCCCACGTTAAGATAAACTTAAATGGAAAATTTATGTATTGTTGTTTAAAAAATTTATAGAAATTTTATTTTTGAAATATTATATATATATATATATATATATAATAGTAATTCAAATCAAAATGTAGTTTATTTAAGATATAATGAGTTACATAAAAATTATTTTTTTTTAAATTAAATTTTAATATTTAATAAAGATAGGATTTAAAAGTAAATTTTATAAATTAATGAAATTGAAATTAGTTTTATTTAGTGTACAAATTGCCCGTCACTTTCATTATAAATGGAATAAGTCGTAACATAGTAAAGGTATTGGAAAATGTTTTTAATAAAAAATTTAGTTTAATATAAAAATATTTCGTTTACATTGAAAAGATTTACATGAAATAAAATTTTAAATTAAATAATTAAATATTTAGGGTTGATAGTGTTTAAGGTTAAATATATTATAAAAAAAATTATTTTAAAAAATTAAATTTTTAGTATTTATTTAAGAAAAAAATAAAAATTTTATATACATAGTATTGTGAAAGATAATAAATAAAATATTTAAAAGTAGAATTTATTTTTGTACCTTTTGTATCAGGGGTTATTAAAATTTAAATATAGTTTATATTATTCTCGAATATAAATGAGCTAATTAATTAAAATTTTTTTTGTAGCAAAAAAATTATGAATATTTAATTTGATGTGAAATGTAATACGAATTTATAGATATCTAGTTTTTTTAGAAATGAATTTAATTCATATATTTATTTTAATAATATATATATATATATATATATATATATTAATAAATATAAATAATTTAGGGGATAAACTTTAAATTAAATTTATAATTTTTAATTGAAATATAATAAATAAATTAATTTTAAAATTTAATATATTATAGAAAAAATTTAATAATTTAATAATAATAATATATATATATATATATATATATATATAAAAAAAATTTAATTAACTAGAATATAATTTAATTATAAAAAAAATTAAATAAATTAAAAATTTAAAGATATAATGATAATATAAGTAATTGATTATATAAATATAAATATATATATATATATATATATAATATTAAAGAATTTGGCAAAAATTATACTCACCTGTTTAACAAAAACATGTCTTTTTGAATTTAATTTAAAGTTGTCCCTGCTCCATGAATAATTTTTAAATAGCTGCAGTATACTGACTGTACAAAGGTAGCATAATCATTTGTCTTTTAATTAAAGGCTGGAATGAAAGGGTTGATGAAGTATAAACTGTTTCAATATTAAATAATGAAATTAAATTTTAAGTAAAAATGCTTAAATTAATTTAAGGGACGATAAGACCCTATAGAATTTAATAAATTAATAAAGTTTTTAATTTATTTATAAGAAAATTTATTAATTTATTTTATTGGGGTGATATTTAAATTTAATAAACTTTAAATTAAGAAATCATAAATTAATGTTAATAAAAATGATATTGTATTATAAATTATAAGAAAAATTACCTTAGGGATAACAGCATAATATCTTTAAGAAGGCCTTATTTATAAAGATGTTTATGACCTCGATGTTGAATTAAGATAAATTTTAAATGCAGAAGTTTAAAAATTAAGTCTGTTCGACTTTTGAAATCTTACATGATTTGAGTTCAGATCGGTGTAAGCCAGATCGGTTTCTATCTTTAAAAGTAAAATAATATTTTTGTACGAAAGGACTAAGTATTTTTAATAATTAATATTATATATATATATATATATATATAAATGTAAATAATTATTTTGGCAGATTAGTGTAATAAATTTAGAATTTAATAAAGTATGCAATAAGTATACAGATAATAATTTATGTATTAAAATTTAATTTATATTTTAATTTATTTTTTTTTATTGTTTTAATTTTAATAATATTAATTAGTATAGCTTTTTTAACATTATTTGAACGAAAAGTATTAGGGTTTATTCAAAATCGAAAGGGACCAAATAAAGTATTAATTATAGGAATTTTTCAACCTTTTAGAGATGTAATTAAATTATTAAATAAGGAATTATTTTTTTTAGATAAAATTAATTTAAATTATTATATATTTATACCTATAATTTCTTTAATTTTATCTATAATATTATGGTTAGTTTACCCATTTTATGTAAATATATTTTCAATAAATTTAGGAATTTTATTTATATTAAGATTAATGAGTGTAGGGGTTTTTCCAATTATATTAGGGGGGTGGGCTTCAAATTCTAATTATTCTATATTGGGTGCTATTCGTTCAGTTGCCCAATCAATTTCTTATGAAGTAAGATTATTTTTAATTATTTTTAATTTAATTTTATTAGTTGAAAGGTTTAATTTATTAGAATTTTTAAAATTTCAAGAAAATATTAAATTTTTAATTATAATTTATCCAGTTTATTTAATATTTATGGTTAGAATATTAATTGAATTAAATCGTACTCCTTTTGATTTAGTTGAAGGAGAATCTGAGTTAGTCTCTGGTTTTAATACAGAGTATTTTAGAAGATTATTTGCTTTAATTTTTATATCTGAATACTTAAGGATTATTTTTATAAGGTTTTTAGTAACAATTATGTTTTTAGGGTTTAAATTATTAAGATTTAAATTTATTGTTAGAATAATTTTTCATATATTTTTTGTGATTTGAATTCGAGGGGTTTTACCTCGAATTCGTTATGATGAATTAATAATAATATGTTGAAAGAAATTTTTATCGTTATCATTATTATATATTTTATTTATTTTAAGGATAAAGGAATTAATTATTTATATAAATATAAGTTAATAGATAGTTTTATATCTATAAAATATTTTCAAAATAAATGCTATTAAAGCTTATTAACTAATAAATTAATTTATCTCAGATATAATTTAGTGAGGGGGTTAAAATGAAATATAAAAAGTAAATTAATGTAAATAATATTCTTAAGTTAATAAATGGAGGCTCAATTAATTGCCTTCCTAACCATGTTAATATGATAAAAGATAAAATAAAAATTCAAAAAAGAATTTTTCTTAAAAAATAAAATTTTCTTGAAGTTAATTTATTATAATTTAAAATAGGTATAAATATTAAAATTAAAATAGATGAAAATAAACCTAGAACTCCACCAAATTTATTAGGAATAATTCGTAAAATTGTGTAAGCAAATAAAAAATATCATTCAGGTTTAATATGTTCAGGTGTAATTATAGGGTTAGCTATAATAAAATTATCTGGGTCACTTAAATTATAAGGAAAAATTAAAGTAACTATAATAAATAGAAATAAAATTAATATATATCCAAGTACATCTTTAATAAGAAAATAAGGTGAAAAATAAATTAAGTAAAATTTATTTCTGGATCCTATAGGGTTATTTGATCCTGAATTATGTAAGAAGAAAAGATGGATAATTACTAAAAATAAAATTATAAATGGGAGAATAAAATGAAAGGTATAGAATCGGTTTAATGTGGCATTATTAATAGAAAATCCTCCTCAAATTCATTCAACTAATATTTTTCCAATAAAAGGTAAGGCTGATAATAAGTTAGTAATAACTGTAGCTCCTCAAAAAGATATTTGTCCTCATGGTAAAACATAACCTAAGAATGCTGTTGCTATTGATATAATTAAAATAATTACTCCGATTAATCAAACATTAACTAATTTGAAAGAGTGATAATAAATTCCTCGGGCAATATGAAGAAATATAGTAAAAAAAAAGAAAGATGCTCCATTTATATGGATAAGACGGATTCATCATCCGAACTTAACATTTTTTATAATATGAATTGTTCTATGAAAAGCAAGATTAATATTAGGGCAATAATGTATAGATAAAAATAGACCTGAAATAATTTGAATAATTAAAAATAATCCTAAAATTGAACCAAAATTTCATCATATATTAATATTTATGGGGGATGGTAATTTATTTAGAGAATAATTGAAAATTGATAAAATTTTATTATTTTTTAATAGTTTAGAAAATTTCATTAATTAATAATTTTTCGTAAGGGTTTATATTTTGATAAACAAATTTTTATTGAGAATAATAAAGTAATTAATAAATAAAAAATTATTAAGAAGGTAACTTTATAAAGTGGGTATGTATAAGTTTTGTAAATAAATAATGAATTAGAAGTTTTAAATTTAATATTAATTGAATAATTAAAAAAATAATAAAAAAATATAACAAAAATTAATATAATTACTATAAATCAAATAAAGTTTAGGTTAGATTTAAACGATTTATTATAATAATTGTTAATTAATCTTGTAAAATAAAGGAATATAATTATATTTCCTCTAATTATTGAAATAAAAATTATGAAACAATATAATGATTTTTGAGTAATTAAATAATTTAAAATTAAATAAATTAAAGTGAATAAAATTAAGCTTATTATGAAATTTAGTGGGGAGATATTTTTATTATATATAATAATAATAATTATATATATATTAATATAAAGTATAAATTTAATAAAAAATTCATAAGAACTGTTCATTGAATTCAAGAAATAGTTTAAATAGAATATTAATTTTGGGGATTAAAGATATTAAGGTTAATTTTCTTGAAGTTTAAGCTAAAGAAAAAATTTTCATACTTAATTTACAAAATTAATATTTTATTTTAAATTATTTAGCTAAATTGATTTATTTAAATAATTATTATTTAGTAATAGTTTTATTAATTTTATTAATAATTTTTATATTTATAGAGAATTTTTTAATATTTTTAATTGGATTGGAATATATATTAATATTTTATTTGTTTATAACTTTAATTATTTCTGACAGTTTAAATAATGATTGAATATTTATATATATATTAATTATAGGAGTTTGTGAAAGAGTTATTGGTATTTCTTTAATAGTTAGAATTGTTCATATGTATGGTTCACAAAGAATAAAAATTTTAAATTTAAAATGATAGTAGAAATTTTAATTATTACTTATTTATATTTAATATTATTTAAAAATAAATTTATAAAAATAAGTTTATTAAAAAATTTTATTAGATGTGTGTTAATATTTTTAACAGTAAAAATTTTTTTTAAATATAATTTTATTGTAAATTTTTCTATAATAAGTAGATTATTTAGGTTAAATAATTATTCATTTATATTAATTATACTAAGTTTATGAATTTTTGGTATTATTTTTTTATTTTTAATAGATAAGAATATTTTATTATGTATAAAAATACATTTAGTTTTATTAATTATTTTAATAATATTTTTTATAAGAATTCAATTATTATTATTTTATTTTATATTTGAAGTAAGGTTAATTTTAATTTTTTTTATAATTATTAAATGGGGGTTAGGGGAAAAACGGTTGGAAGCTGCTTATTTTATAATATTTTATACAATATTTTTTTCTTTACCTTTTTTAATTTTTTTATTTTTAATTATAAATGAATTAATATTAGATTTAATAATAATAGTAGAATTAAAAAAAATTAAAATAAGAAGTTATTTTTTTATATTTATAATAGGAACTTTTTTAGTAAAGATTCCTATATATATATTTCATGGGTGGTTATTAAAGGCTCATGTTGAAGCCCCAGTATATAGTTCAATAATTTTAGCTTCAATTTTATTAAAATTAGGAACTTATGGTTTATTACAAATAGTAATTATATTTTATTATTTATTTATAAATATAAAATTTTATATAATAATAATTAGTTTATTAGGCAGAGTTATTTTGAGGGGGTTATGTTTACGCCAATTAGATATAAAAATTTTAGTTGCTTATTCATCAGTTGTTCATATAGGAATTTTAATTAGAAGAATGTTAACATTTTTTAAAATTAGAGTAATTGGGAGGTATATTATTATAATTGCTCATGGGTTATGTTCTTCTGGTTTATTTTTTTTAGTAAATATTTGTTATCAAGAAACTAATAGACGTTTAATATTAATTAATAAAGGATTAATAAATTATATACCTAAAATAAGAATAATATGATTTTTATTATGTTCTTCAAATATATCTGCCCCAGTGTCATTAAATTTAGTGGGAGAAATTATATTATTAGTAGGGTTAATAATATGAATAGAGTATTTAATAATTGTTATAATTTTTTTTTGTTTTTTTAGATTTATTTATTCATTATATTTATTTTGTTATGTCCAACATGGGGAATTAAATTATTATTTAAAAATTAAAAGAAGTAAAATAATTAATTATATTGTATTAATTTTACATTGATTACCTTTAAATATTATATTTTTGGATTTAATTTTTTTTTAATTTAAATAGTTTAAGAAAAAAATTTTGAATTGTGGTTTCAAAGATGTATAATAACTTTAAATTATTTATGAATTAATAGTTTATGGGGTGATTATATTTTTTTTAGGTATATTTTTTATTTTAATAAGTATATATATATATATATATAATATAATAATAATTTTAGAGTGAACAATTTTTATATTAAGTAGAATAAAATTTAATTATATAATTTATTTAGATTATATAGGTTTAATATATATAGGAGTTGTTTTAATTATTTCTTTTTTTATTATATTTTATAGAATAAATTATATAAATGGGGATATATATATTAATCGATTTAAATATTTATTATTATTATTTATTTTTTCAATATGTTTAATAATTTTAAGTCCAAGGATTTTAAGAATTTTATTAGGATGAGATGGGTTAGGTTTAATTTCTTATTGTTTAGTAATTTATTATCAAAATAAGAATTCTTATAATTCAGGGATATTAACTATTCTTTGTAATCGATTAGGAGATGTTGGGTTATTAATATTAATTAGAATATCATCATTTTTAGGTTCTTGAAATTTAATATTATATAGAATAAGATTAATTATAATAATTTTAATGTTAATTTTAATAATTACAAAAAGTGCTCAATTACCTTTTTCGGCTTGATTACCTGCTGCTATAACTGCCCCTACTCCTATTTCTTCTTTAGTACATTCTTCTACTTTGGTTACTGCTGGTATTTATTTAATAATTCGGTATAATAAATTTATTTTAATTGAAGTGAAAAGATATATTATTATTATTTCTAGTTTAACAATGTTTATGGCTGGGTTAATAGCAAATTATGAATATAATTTAAAAAAAGTAATTGCTCTTTCAACTTTAAGACAATTAGGGTTTATAATAAGAATTTTAGGGTTAGGTATAGTAAATTTAGGGTTTTATCATTTATTAATTCATGCTTTTTTTAAATCTTTAATATTTATATGTGTTGGGGGGTATATTCATACATCTTTAGGAAGGCAAGATTTACGTAAATTTAAAGGTGTAATAAGAATAACTCCTTTAAAGAGTGTTGTATTTATTTTTTCTTTTATGAATTTAAGTGGTTTTCCATTTATTTCTGGGTTTTATTCAAAAGATTTAATTTTAGAATTTATAATAGTAAGAAGATTAAATAAATTAATAATTTATATTTTAATGATTTCAACAGTTTTAACAATTAATTATAGAGTTCGAATTATAAAATTATTTTTTGAAATATATATAGGGATTTATAGATACCAATATGTAGGAGATGGTAAATTTATAATTTTTTGTAAATTTTTTATAATATTATTAGTAATTTTTTTTGGGTATTTTTATTTAAGGTTAATTAATTATTTTACTTGTATAATTACAGAAAATGATAAATTAGTTTTAATAATAATATATATTCTTAGATGAATAGTAACCTTTAGATTTCATTTTAGATGTAAGAAGTTAATAAATTTTAGTTATTTAAATTTCATTATGAGAATATTTTATTCAATTTTTTTTTATAAAATAATTTATTTAAATTTTTTAAAATTTATATTAACATATGAGAAATTCAATGAGAAATGAATAGATAAAATTTTAGGTGTAAATATAAAAAAAATATTTTATTTACAGAAGGTGTACCCATTGATGAATAGATGATTATATTCAATTCATATAATAAAGTTGATAAAATTTTATAGAGTGTTATTAATTTTTATTTTATTTATTTATAATTATTTAAATAGCTTAATAAAAAGTTTAATATTGAAAATATTAAGATAATTAAAAATTTTTAAATAAATTTATAAACTTAATAGTTAATTTTATATTGAAATTATAATATTTTTTTTAAATTATATAAATTTAGAAATATTTATGATTAAACCATATTAAAAGAATTAGAAGTTCTAAATTTATATTTCTTTAATTGGAGATATTAGTCTCAAAAAAATTATTAACAATAATTTACCTAAATTTTGGTTTCAATTAAAAGATATAAATAATTTAATTTTAAAAAGCAAATTTAATGTTATATATATAATATTAACTAATATCCTGTTTATATAAGAAAAATAAATTTCTTTTTTTTAAGTCGAAATTAAATGTAAAAATTACTATATATAAATTAATGGATTCATTTAAATAAGTTACAAGTTCATTCAATTCATAGCCTAATAATTAAAATTAAAAGAAAAGTGAAAAAAGTATAAATAGATAAAATTGAAAGATTATTAAGTAATTTTAAAATTGGTAAAATTAGAATAATTTCTACATCAAAAATAAGAAATATTAGAGTTATAATATAAAAATTAATTGAAAATGGTAATCGTGCTCTAGTAATAGGGTCAAATCCACATTCAAATGGTGTAATTTTTTCTCGATCTTTATTTATAATTATTGAAAAAAAAAAATTAATTAAAATAATTAAAGAGATAATAATAAATATAAAGATAAAAAATATAAAGATATTAAAAATTATATATATTATTTAATTAAATCTTTTAATTGGAAATTAAATGTAATTATTTATACTATATATATATATATATATATATATATATATATTATATATATTAATATATTCATCAATAAATTAGGATATAAAGAATAAGTCAAATAATATCAACAAAATGTCAATATCATGTAGCCGCTTCAAAATGAAAATGATGAATTTTAGAAAAGTGGTTTAAATATATTCGAATTAATCTTGTTCTTAAAAAAATGATACCTAATAATACATGGAGGCCATGAAATCCTGTAGATATAAAAAAAATTGATCCAAAAATTCCATCGTTAAAAGTAAAAGGGGCTTCTATATATTCAATTATTTGAATAGAGGAAAAATACATGCCTAGTAGAATTGTAAAAATTAATGGTGTTATAGATTTTTTTTTGTTTTTAACTAATAAATTATGTCTTCATGTAATAGTAAATCCCGAAGAAATTAAAATAATTGAGTTTAAAAGGGGGATATCATAAGGGTTAAATATAATAATATTTTTAGGTGGTCATATTATACCAATTTCAATTCTTGGGGAGATTGCTGAATGAAGGTAAGTTCAAAAAAAAGAAATAAAAAAAAATAATTCTGAAATAATAAATAAAATTATTCCAAATTTTAATAATTTTAAAACACTTAATGTATGACATCCTTGTATTGTTCTTTCTCGAATAATATCTCGTCATCATTGGTATAGAATTAAAAATAGAATTAATAAATTAAATATAGTAATATTGAAGTTAGAAGAATTAAATCAATAAATAGTTCTTAATAACAAATTTAAAATTCTTCATGAAGTTATTAAAGGTCAGGGTCTTAAAGTTACTATATGAAATGGGTGGTGATGAGATATTTTCATTTAATTAGATTCATTAAAATACAATAAAGTTAAAATAGAAAATACATAGGATTGAATAATAGAAACTGAAATTTCTAAAATTATTAATAAATTTTGGATAAAAAAAAGAATTAATATATAAGGTATATTTTCTAAAGTTGTTCCTAATAAGGATAAAAGTAAATGTCCTGCTAATATATTAGCAGATAGTCGAATTGCAAGAGTTCATGGTCGAATAAAATTTCTAATAGATTCAATTAAAATTATAAAAATTATTAAAGGTCCTGGTGTGTTTATGGGTAGAAGATGAATGAATATTTTATTAGTGTTATTTAATCATCCAAATAATATAAATCTTATTCATAATCTTAGGGATAAAGAAAGATTAATAGATAAATGTCTTGATGGGGTAAAAATATAAGGTATTAAACTTAATAAATTTAATTTTAAAAATATAATTATAATAGTTAAAAAAATAATCAAGTTTGATGAAAATTTTTTTTTTGTTAAATTAAAAAATTCTTGAAAAATTTTTTTGTAGAAGTTTAATCAAAAGATATTAATTCGTGAGGGTGATAATCAATAAGGTCAATTTATTAATATTAAAGGAAAAAATAAAATTAATCAATTTAAAGATAAAAATTTATTTGTAGAAGGGTCAAAAATTGAAAATAAATTTGTTAACATTTAAAATTTAATAGTTTTTTTTATTAATTTAAAATTATTTAAATTAGTATGAGTAGTTGGTGAAAATGAAAAAGGAGAAAAATATAAAATTGAAATATATATATATATAATTATAAGTATAAAAAAGAAAAGTAAAAGTCAATATATAGGTCTTATTTGAGGGATAAAAGAATAAAATCATTAGAAGTAGACGATTAACTACTATATTTTGGTTTAAGAGACCATTTCTTTCTTTCAGACACCTAATGAAAGAGTATTACTATAATAATTTTAAAATGACAATTTAATGTTATAAAATTTAACTAATTCTTTAATTATTTTTATTAATTCAATTAATAAAATTAAAATAATTTGTTCTTTCAATAACAATAGGTATAAATCTATGGTATGCACCACAAATTTCAGAACATTGTCCAAAAAATATTCCAGGTCGTAAAGAAATTAAAGATATTTGATTAATTCGACCTGGTGAGGCATCTATTTTAATTCCTATAGTTGGGATAGTTCATGAGTGAATTACATCTATAGAAGATACTAGTAATCGGATAGGAATTTTATAAGGAATAACTGCTCGATTATCAACATCTAATAAACGAAATTGATTAATATTTTCAATTGATTTAATTATATAAGAGTCAAATATAAAATTAGAAAATTCAGGATATTCATAACTTCAATATCATTGATGGCCAATTGATTTAATAGTAAAATATGTAGGGTTTCATAATTCATCAATAAAATAAAGAGTTTTAAGAGAAGGGATTGAAATAATTAAAAGTATAATTATAGGAGTGATAGTTCATAAAATTTCAATATTATGATTTTTTAATAAATTTAAATTTAAATATTTATTATTTAAAATAAAAATTATTATATATATAGTAGAAATAGTAATTATTGTTAGGATAATTATTGTAAAATTATAAAAATAAAATAAATTATCAGCAAATGGAGAGTTAGGATCTTGGAAAGAATATATATTTCATGTAGCTATATTTATTATGTAAATAAATTTTAATAAAAATTATTAATTTTATTTATGAGACTTAAATTCATTACACTATTCTGCCATATTAAAATTTAAAAATAATAATAGGAAGTTCGTTATATGAATGTCTATAAGGGGGGTAATTTTGTAATCACTCTAAAGATGATTGGAAATATTTAAATATAATTAAACGTTTTATAATTAATCTCTCTAAAATAATAAAGATTAATAAAATTATTCTATTAAAAGCAATTAATGAACCAATTGATGAAATTAAATTTCAACAATAGTAAGCATCTGGGTAATCTGAATATCGTCGAGGTATTCCCATTAATCCTAAGAAGTGTTGTGGGAAAAAAGTTATGTTTACTCCAAGAAATATTATAGTAAATTGAATATTTAATAGTTTTTTATTTAGTGTAAGTCCAGTGAATAGGGGGTATCAATGAATTAATCTTGCAATAATTGCAAATACTGCACCCATAGATAAAACATAGTGGAAATGACCAATTACATAATATGTATCATGAAGTATAATATCAATAGAAGAATTTGATAATATAATTCCAGTTAATCCCCCTAATGTAAATAAGAAGATAAATCCTAAAGATCATATAATTGATGGGTTTATTTTAATTTTTGACCCACAATAAGTAGCAATTCATCTAAATACTTTAATTCCTGTTGGTACAGCAATAATTATAGTGGCAGATGTAAAATATGCTCGTGTATCAACATCTAATCCTACAGTAAATATGTGATGAGCTCATACAATAAATCCTAAAAATCCAATTCCTAATATAGCATAAATTATTCCTAAATTTCCGAAAATTTCTTTTTTTCCTCTTTCGTTAAAAATAATATGTGAAATTAATCCAAATCCGGGGAGAATTAAAATATAAACTTCAGGATGACCAAAAAATCAGAATAAATGTTGATAAAGAATAGGGTCTCCTCCTCCGGAAGGATCAAAAAAAGATGTATTTAAATTTCGGTCTGTTAATAGTATAGTAATAGCACCTGCTAAAACAGGGAGAGAAAGAAGAAGTAAAATAGCAGTAATTTTAACTGATCAAGGAAATAAGGGGATTTGATTTATATTAAGTGAAATATTTTTTATTAATATAATTGAAACAATAAAATTAATAGCACCTATAATAGAAGAAATACCTGCAATATGTAAAGAAAAAATAGTAAAATCAACAGAAAAGGATGAGTGATATATAATTGAAGATAGGGGAGGGTAAATAGTTCAACCTGTTCCTGATCCTGTAGATAAAGTTCTTCTTATTATAAGTATAAATAATGAAGGAATTAATAATCAAAATCTTATATTATTTATACGTGGGAAAGCTATATCAGGAGCCCCAATTATTAGTGGTACTAATCAATTTCCAAACCCCCCAATTATAAATGGTATAACTATAAAAAAAATTATAATAAAAGCATGTGAAGTTACAATAGTATTATAAATTTGGTCGTTATTAATTCATCTTCCAGGTGTTCTTAATTCTATACGAATAATTATACTTAAAGATGCTCCGATTATCCCTGATCATATAGCAAAGATAAAATAAAGTATTCCAATATTTTTATGGTTAGTTGAATAAAATCATTTTTGGTAATAAATTTTATTTAGAAATATTATGCCTGATAAAAGGAGTAAACTGTAAATTTATTTATGAAAATAAATTTTCTAATATTAAATTAAGATTTAAATAATTAAGTTAAATATATATTTATATAAAACTTTGAAGGTTTTAAGTTTTATTAACTTAAAATCTTTATTTATATAGTTTATAAAAAATATTAAATTGCAAATTTAAAGAAATTAAAAAATTATAAATTTAGTTTATAAATGAAAAGGTAAAAATTAAAGTAAATGTTAAAAATGAAAAATATATAATAAATATAGTATTAAAATTAGAATAATCAAATAAATTAATTTTATGTCTAATTTTAGAATTTGTTAAAAAAAAATTGTTATTATTAAAATTTAAATAATTAAAGGTTATTAATAATCTAGAAAAGATAATTAATATGGATAATATAATTATATAATTATTTGATAATATAAGATCAATTAAATTTCATTTAATAATAAATGGTAAAAATGGGGGAAGTTGGGAGTATTTGAATATTATTAAATTATAAAATATTTTATTTTTATAATTTAATCTTAAATTTAAAGAGTTTTTGTAATAAAGATTTAATTTTTTAAGTATAAGTAAGATTATAAGAGTTGAAGTTATATAAATGGTTATATAAATGATTATAATATTAAAATTTATATAGGAAAAGATTAATAATAAAGGAATATTATATATGGATGAATAATTTATTAAAAGAGTAAAGGATGAGGTATTTATTGAAAAAATTACTGGGGGTAGTATAAAGGAAATTAATAAAAATAAAATAATAAAATTAAATTTAATAAAATTTAAAAATATAAAAATAGGGATACATTTAATAATTGTTAATAATAAAATTAATGAATTAAAATTGATTTTTTTTATTAAAAAGTTTATTCATCTATTTAAGGGGTATAATCCTAATTTTAATCATAAGCTAAATAATAAAATAAAATTAATATATAAATTAAATGTTTTATTTAAAAATCTGTAAATAATTAAAATAGAAGTTATTGAAGAAATTATAAAATATATAATTCTATAAATTTTTAAAGAATTAATATTTAAATAAATAGTGTATAATATAGAGGAAATTTCTAAAAATATTCATATAAAAAATAAATTGGGGATAAGTAAGGAGAGAATTATTAAACTTAATAAATTTAAATAAATAATAAAGTTTATTAATAATTAATTTATATTTAGTTTTAATTTTAAAAATTAATTATATTAAAAATTTTAATTATAAATTATAAATTTAAATATATTCAAGTGTTTTACGCATATAAAATTTTGAATTTTATGGAATTAATTAATTTAATGAATATAAATATATTTGTATGATAATAATAAATAAATAAAATTTATTAATAAAAATTTAGCAAAAGTGATTTTTTAACACATTTTTATTACATCAAAATAATCCTTTATTCAGGCATTTTACTTATATAAAAGATTTTTCTATATTTAGGGTATGAACCTAAAAGCTTAAATTTAGCTTATTTATATAAGTTTATAATAATTATTATAGAGTTAAAGAGAGATTTTTATAGAAAATAATTTTTATCTAAATTTCAGAGGAAAATTTATACAAAAATTGAATTTAAAAGAATTATTATAGAGAAAATAAATTAAAGAAGAATTCTTATAGAAAATAATTTTTATTTAAATTTTAGGGGGAAATTTATACAAAAATTGAATTTTAAAGAATTATTATGGAGAAAACAAATTAAAGAGAAATTCTTATAGGAAATAATTTTTATTTAAATTTCAGAGGAAAATTTATACAAAAATTGAATTTTAAAGAATTATTATGGAGAAAATAAATTAAAGAAGAATTCTTATAGAAAATAATTTTTATTCAAATTTCAGAGGAAAATTTATACAAAAATTGAATTTTAAAGAATTATTATAGAGAAAATAAATTAAAGAAGAATTCTTATAGAAAATAATTTTTATTTAAATTTCAGGGGAAAATTTATATAAAAATTGAATTTTAAAGAATTATTATAAAGAAAATAAATTAAAGAAGAATTCTTATAGAAAATAATTTTTATTCAAATTTCAGAGGAAAATTTATACAAAAATTGAATTTTAAAGAATTATTATGGTGATAATAAATTAAAAAGAAATTCTTATAGGAAATAATTTTTATTTAAATTTCAGAGGAAAATTTATACAAAAATTGAATTTTAAAGAATTATTATGGAGAAAATAAATTAAAGAAGAATTCTTATAGAAAATAATTTTTATTCAAATTTCAGAGGAAAATTTATACAAAAATTGAATTTTAAAGAATTATTATAGAGAAAATAAATTAAAGAAGAATTCTTATAGAAAATAATTTTTATTTAAATTTCAGGGGGAAATTTATATAAAAATTGAATTTTAAAGAATTATTATATAGAAAATAAATTAAAGAAGAATTCTTATAGAAAATAATTTTTATTCAAATTTCAGAGGAAAATTTATACAAAAATTGAATTTTAAAGAATTATTATGGTGATAATAAATTAAAAAGAAATTCTTATAGAAAATAATTTTTATTTAAATTTTAGGGGGAAATTTATACAAAAATTGAATTTAAAAGAATTATTATGGAGAAAATAAATTAAAGAGAAATTCTTATAGAAAATAATTTTTATTTAAATTTCAGAGGAAAATTTATATAAAAATTGAATTTTAAAGAATTATTATAGAGAGAATAAATTAAAGAAGAATTCTTATAGAAAATAATTTTTATTCAAATTTCAGAGGAAAATTTATACAAAAATTGAATTTTAAATAATTATTATAGAGAAAATAAATTAAAGAAGAATTCTTATAGAAAATAATTTTTATTTAAATTTCAGGGGAAAATTTATACAAAAATTGAATTTTAAAGAATTATTATGGAGAAAATAAATTAAAGAAGAATTCTTATAGAAAATAATTTTTATTCAAATTTCAGAGGAAAATTTATACAAAAATTGAATTTTAAAGAATTATTATAGAGAAAATAAATTAAAGAAGAATTCTTATAGAAAATAATTTTTATTTAAATTTCAGGGGAAAATTTATATAAAAATTGAATTTTAAAGAATTATTATAGAGAAAATAAATTAAAGAAGAATTCTTATAGAAAATAATTTTTATTTAAATTTCAGGGGAAAATTTATACAAAAATTGAATTTTAAAGAATTATTATGGAGAAAATAAATTAAAGAAGAATTCTTATAGAAAATAATTTTTATTCAAATTTCAGAGGAAAATTTATACAAAAATTGAATTTTAAAGAATTATTATAGAGAAAATAAATTAAAGAAGAATTCTTATAGAAAATAATTTTTATTTAAATTTCAGGGGAAAATTTATATAAAAATTGAATTTTAAAGAATTATTATATAGAAAATAAATTAAAGAAGAATTCTTATAGAAAATAATTTTTATTTAAATTTCAGAGGAAAATTTATATAAAAATTGAATTTTAAAGAATTATTATGGAGATAATAAATTAAAGAAGAATTTTTATAGAAAATAATTTTTATTTAAATTTCAGGGGGAAATTTATATAAAAATTGAATTTTAAAGAATTATTATAGAGAAAATAAATTAAAGAAGAATTCTTATAGAAAATAATTTTTATTAAAATTTCAGGGGGAAATTTATATAAAAATTGAATTTTAAAGAATTATTATGGAGAAAATAAATTAAAGAAGAATTTTTATAGAAAATAATTTTTATTCAAATTTCAGAGGGGAATTTATATAAAAATTGAATTTTAAAGAATTATTATGGAGAAAACAAATTAAAGAGAAATTCTTATAGGAAATAATTTTTATTTAAATTTCAGAGGAAAATTTATACAAAAATTGAATTTTAAAGAATTATTATGGAGAAAACAAATTAAAGAGAAATTCTTATAGGAAATAATTTTTATTAAAATTTCAGGGGGAAATTTATACAAAAATTGAATTTTAAAGAATTATTATGGAGAAAACAAATTAAAGAGAAATTCTTATAGGAAATAATTTTTATTTAAATTTCAGAGGAAAATTTATACAAAAATTGAATTTTAAAGAATTATTATAGAGAAAATAAATTAAAGAAGAATTCTTATAGAAAATAATTTTTATCAAAATTTCAGGGGGAAATTTATATAAAAATTGAATTTTAAAGAATTATTATGGAGAAAATAAATTAAAGAGAAATTCTTATAGGAAATAATTTTTATTTAAATTTCAGAGGAAAATTTATACAAAAATTGAATTTTAAAGAATTATTATGGAGAAAACAAATTAAAGAGAAATTCTTATAGGAAATAATTTTTATTAAAATTTCAGGGGGAAATTTATACAAAAATTGAATTTTAAAGAATTATTATGGAGAAAACAAATTAAAGAGAAATTCTTATAGGAAATAATTTTTATTTAAATTTCAGAGGAAAATTTATATAAAAATTGAATTTTAAAGAATTATTATAGAGAAAATAAATTAAAGAAGAATTCTTATAGAAAATAATTTTTATTCAAATTTCAGAGGGGAATTTATATAAAAATTGAATTTTAAAGAATTATTATGGAGGAAACAAATTAAAGAGAAATTCTTATAGGAAATAATTTTTATTTAAATTTCAGAGGAAAATTTATACAAAAATTGAATTTTAAAGAATTATTATGGAGAAAACAAATTAAAGAGAAATTCTTATAGGAAATAATTTTTATTAAAATTTCAGGGGGAAATTTATACAAAAATTGAATTTTAAAGAATTATTATGGAGAAAACAAATTAAAGAGAAATTCTTATAGGAAATAATTTTTATTTAAATTTCAGAGGAAAATTTATACAAAAATTGAATTTTAAAGAATTATTATGGAGAAAACAAATTAAAGAGAAATTCTTATAGGAAATAATTTTTATTAAAATTTCAGGGGGAAATTTATACAAAAATTGAATTTTAAAGAATTATTATAGAGAAAATAAATTAAAGAAGAATTCTTATAGAAAATAATTTTTATTAAAATTTCAGGGGGGAATTTATATAAAAATTGAATTTTAAAGAATTATTATGGAGAAAATAAATTAAAGAGAAATTCTTATAGGAAATAATTTTTATTTAAATTTCAGGGGAAAATTTATATAAAAATTGAATTTTAAAGAATTATTATAGAGAAAATAAATTAAAGAAGAATTCTTATAGAAAATAATTTTTATTTAAATTTTAGGGGGAAATTTATACAAAAATTGAATTTTAAAGAATTATTATGGAATAAAATAAATTAAAGAAGAATTTTTATAGAAAATAATTTTTATTTAAATTTTAGAGGAAAATTTATATAAAAATTGAATTTTAAAGAATTATTATGGAGAAAATAAATTAAAGAAGAATTTTTATAGAAAATAATTTTTATTCAAATTTCAGAGGGGAATTTATATAAAAATTGAATTTTAAAGAATTATTATGGAGAAAACAAATTAAAGAGAAATTCTTATAGGAAATAATTTTTATTAAAATTTCAGGGGGAAATTTATACAAAAATTGAATTTTAAAGAATTATTATGGAGAAAATAAATTAAAGAGAAATTCTTATAGGAAATAATTTTTATTTAAATTTCAGAGGAAAATTTATACAAAAATTGAATTTTAAAGAATTATTATAGAGAAAATAAATTAAAGAAGAATTCTTATAGAAAATAATTTTTATTAAAATTTCAGGGGGAAATTTATATAAAAATTGAATTTTAAAGAATTATTATGGAGAAAACAAATTAAAGAGAAATTCTTATAGGAAATAATTTTTATTTAAATTTCAGAGGAAAATTTATACAAAAATTGAATTTTAAAGAATTATTATGGAGAAAACAAATTAAAGAGAAATTCTTATAGGAAATAATTTTTATTAAAATTTCAGGGGGAAATTTATACAAAAATTGAATTTTAAAGAATTATTATGGAGAAAACAAATTAAAGAGAAATTCTTATAGGAAATAATTTTTATTTAAATTTCAGAGGAAAATTTATACAAAAATTGAATTTTAAAGAATTATTATAGAGAAAATAAATTAAAGAAGAATTCTTATAGAAAATAATTTTTATTAAAATTTCAGGGGGAAATTTATATAAAAATTGAATTTTAAAGAATTATTATGGAGAAAATAAATTAAAGAGAAATTCTTATAGGAAATAATTTTTATTTAAATTTCAGGGGAAAATTTATATAAAAATTGAATTTTAAAGAATTATTATAGAGAAAATAAATTAAAGAAGAATTCTTATAGAAAATAATTTTTATTTAAATTTTAGGGGGAAATTTATACAAAAATTGAATTTTAAAGAATTATTATGGAATAAAATAAATTAAAGAAGAATTTTTATAGAAAATAATTTTTATTTAAATTTTAGAGGAAAATTTATATAAAAATTGAATTTTAAAGAATTATTATGGAGAAAATAAATTAAAGAAGAATTCTTATAGAAAATAATTTTTATCTAAATTTTAGGGGGAAATTTATACAAAAATTGAATTTTAAAGAATTATTATGGAGAAAATAAATTAAAGAAGAATTCTTATAGAAAATAATTTTTATATAAATTTTAGGGGGAAATTTATACAAAAATTGAATTTTAAAGAATTATTATGGAGAAAATAAATTAAAGAAGAATTCTTATAGAAAATAATTTTTATTTAAATTTTGGGGGGAAATTTATATAAAAATTGAATTTAAAAGAATTATTATGGAGAAAATAAATTAAAGAAGAATTCTCATAGAAAATAATTTTTATTTAAATTTCAGGGGGAAATTTATACAAAAATTGAATTTAGGGGGGATTTTCTAGATTTTTTTGTAATTTGAGGGAGATTTTCATTCTAAAATTTTTATTACTTATTGAACGTTATTGATAAGTAAAGATATTAGTATGAATTTTTTTGTAAAATAGAAAATATAGAAAAAAACGAAATTTAGAATTTTAATTTTGGTATATATATATATATAAATAATTTATATTAATAAATATTTATATATATATATAAATAATTTATATTAATAAATATTTATAATATATATATATAAATAATTTATTGAATAATATTAATTTATATATATATAAATAATTTATTTATTAAATATTTATATATATATAAATTATTTATATATATATAAATAATTTATTCATTAAATATTTATATATATATAAATTATTTATATATATCTAATTAAATTTAAATATCTCTAATAAATTTATGTATAATATATACATTTATATTAATTTTTAAATTTTTTACTACAGAACAATAATAATTTAATAATATACTATATATTTAATTATAATATCAACATTTGTAAAATGAATCCATTTATGAATATATCCTAGAGTAAAACTAGTTATTAGACATTTATATCAGATTTAATTAATTCATAATAACCTATAAATATTCATACAATTATAAATATATAAATTTAATTATAAATAAATAATTTATTATATAAATATTTATATATATATAAATTATTTAATATATATTAAATATTTATTTATTAGGTATTTATATATATATAATAATAATATATATATATATATTTATTTTTATAAATATTTTATTATATATAAAGAGAATTAAGAATTTATATTTATTTAATTAATTTTTAAAATATTTTAATATATATATATATAATTATTTAATAATATATAAATTATTTATATATATATATACATTTAATGCTTAACCATCTGTGTAAATTATAATATCCTAATATGAATCACATTTATATAAATACATAACAATCTCTTACTCTAAACATCTAATCTATATAATATTCATTCCAATATACATATAATTATATGCCATTTATATATACATTTATATATATATAAATTATTTATATAATATATATATATTTAATTAATTTATATATGCATATATATATATATAAATTATTTATATATATATATTTATATATATAATTAAATTATATATACATATATATATATATAAATTATTTATATATATATATATATTTAATTAAATTATATATACATATATATATATATAAATTATTTATATATATATATATATATATTTAATTAAATTATATATACATATATATATATATAAATTATTTATATATATATATATATATTTAATTAAATTTAATTATTCCTAATAAATTTATTTATATATATTAATTTATATATATATAAATAATTTATTTATTAAATATTTATATATATATAAATTATTTATATATATCTAATTAAATTTAAATATCTCTAATAAATTTATGTATAATATATACATTTATATTAATTTTTAAATTTTTTACTACAGAACAATAATAATTTAATAATATACTATATATTTAATTATAATATCAACATTTGTAAAATGAATCCATTTATGAATATATCCTAGAGTAAAACTAGTTATTAGACATTTATATCAGATTTAATTAATTCATAATAACCTATAAATATTCATACAATTATAAATATATAAATTTAATTATAAATAAATAATTTATTATATAAATATTTATATATATATAAATTATTTAATATATATTAAATATTTATTTGTTAGGTATTTATATATATATAATAATAATATATATATATATATATTTATTTTTATAAATATTTTATTATATATAAAGAGAATTAAGAATTTATATTTATTTAATTAATTTTTAAAATATTTTAATATATATATATATAATTATTTAATAATATATAAATTATTTATATATATATATACATTTAATGCTTAACCATCTGTGTAAATTATAATATCCTAATATGAATCACATTTATATAAATACATAACAATCTCTTACTCTAAACATCTAATCTATATAATATTCATTCCAATATACATATAATTATATGCCATTTATATATACATTTATATATATATAAATTATTTATATAATATATATATATTTAATTAATTTATATATGCATATATATATATATAAATTATTTATATATATATATTTATATATATAATTAAATTATATATACATATATATATATATAAATTATTTATATGAATATATACATATATATATATGTATATATACATATAAATTATTTATATATATATATATATATATATATATATATATATATATATATATATATATATATATATATATATATATATATATATATATATATATATATATATATATATATATATATATATATATATATATATATATATAATACATAATAATATTTATTTTATTGGAAAAAAAAAAAAAAAAGAGAAAGTGAATAATTTAATTAAATTATTTTATAGTTAATTAATTTAATATTGAGTTTAAATTTTATTATGAGAAGTAAAATAAATGAAAAATTTTTAATAAAATTTATTGGGTTTAAATATATTTAATAAACCTATAATAATAAGTTAAGTTGTGCATTAGCGTCAATAATAAATAAAAAAAAAAATGAGAAAAAAGCTTTGATTTGGGGGGAAAATGATTTTTTTTTAGAAAAAAATAATAATTTTATTGAATTAATATGAAAAATTTAAATTTAGGGGTAAATTTAAATAAAATAAGGGGTAATTAATTAATATAAAATTTTAGGGAAATTTTATTTATAAAAAATTTGTATTGAATTAGTAATAAAAATTTATTTGAGTGAATTTTTTTATATAAAATTATTTATGGAAAGAATTTATATGGAATTATTAATATTTAAAATTTATTGAATTAATTTAGTAAATTTTTAATAATAGTTGATTTATATTAAAATTAAATATATTTAATAAACCTATAATAATAAGTTAAGTTGTGCATTAGCGTCAATAATAAATAAAAAAAAAAATGAGAAAAAAGCTTTGATTTGGGGGAAAAATGATTTTTTTTTAGAAAAAAATAATAATTTTATTGAATTAATATGAAAAATTTAAATTTAGGGGTAAATTTAAATAAAATAAGGGGTGATTAATTAATATAAAATTTTAGGGAAATTTTATTTATAAAAAATTTGCATAGAATTAGTAATAAAAATTTATTTGAGTGAATTTTTTATATAAAATTATTTATGAAAAGAATTATTAGGGGAATTTTATTCATAAAAAATTTGTATTGAATTAGTAATAAAAATTTATTTGAATGAATTTTTTATATAAAATTATTTATGAAAAGAATTATTAGGGGAATTTTATTCATAAAAAATTTGTATTGAATTAGTAATAAAAATTTATTTGAATGAATTTTTTATATAAAATTATTTATGAAAAGAATTATTAGGGAAATTTTATTTGTAAAAAATTTGTATTGAATTAGTAATAAAAATTTATTTGAGTGGACTTTTTATATAAAATTATTTATAAAAAAGAATTATTAGGGGAATTTTATTCATAAAAAATTTGTATTGAATTAGTAATAAAAATTTATTTGAATGAATTTTTAATATAAAATTATTTATGAAAAGAATTATTAGGGGAATTTTATTCATAAAAAATTTGTATTGAATTAGTAATAAAAATTTATTTGAATGAATTTTTTATATAAAATTATTTATGAAAAGAATTATTAGGGAAATTTTATTTGTAAAAAATTTGTATTGAATTAGTAATAAAAATTTATTTGAGTGGACTTTTTATATAAAATTATTTATAAAAAAGAATTATTGGGAAAATTTTATTTATAAAAAAATTTGTATTGAATTAGTAATAAAAATTTATTTGAATGAATTTTTTATATGAAATTATTTATGAAAAGAATTATTAGGGAAATTTTATTTATAAAAAAATTTTTATTGAATTAGTAATAAAAATTTATTTGAGTGGATTTTTTATATAAAATTATTTATAAAAAAGAATTATTGGGAAAATTTTATTTATAAAAAAATTTGTATTGAATTAGTAATAAAAATTTATTTGAATGAATTTTCTATATGAAGTTATTTATGAAAAGAATTATTAGGGAAATTTTATTTGTAAAAAAATTTGTATTGAATTAGTAATAAAAATTTATTTGAATGAATTTTCTATATGAAGTTATTTATGAAAAGAATTATTAGGGAAATTTTATTTGTAAAAAAATTTGTATTGAATTAGTAATAAAAATTTATTTGAATGAATTTTCTATATGAAGTTATTTATGAAAAGAATTATTAGGGAAATTTTATTTATAAAAAAATTTGTATTGAATTAGTAATAAAAATTTATTTGAGTGAATTTTTTATATTAAATTATTTATGAAAAGAATTATTAGGGAAATTTTATTTGTAAAAAAATTTGTATTGAATTAGTAATAAAAATTTATTTGAATGAATTTTCTATATGAAGTTATTTATGAAAAGAATTATTAGGGAAATTTTATTTGTAAAAAAATTTGTATTGAATTAGTAATAAAAATTTATTTGAATGAATTTTCTATATGAAATTATTTATGAAAAGAATTATTAGGGAAATTTTATTTATAAAAAAATTTGTATTGAATTAGTAATAAAAATTTATTTGAGTGGACTTTTTATATAAAATTATTTATAAAAAAGAATTATTAGGGAAATTTTATTTGTAAAAAAATTTGTATTGAATTAGTAATAAAAATTTATTTGAATGAATTTTCTATATGAAGTTATTTATGAAAAGAATTATTAGGGAAATTTTATTTGTAAAAAAATTTGTATTGAATTAGTAATAAAAATTTATTTGAATGAATTTTTTATATGAAGTTATTTATGAAAAGAATTATTAGGGAAATTTTATTTGTAAAAAAATTTGTATTGAATTAGTAATAAAAATTTATTTGAGTGGACTTTTTATATAAAATTATTTATAAAAAAGAATTATTAGGGAAATTTTATTTGTAAAAAAATTTGTATTGAATTAGTAATAAAAATTTATTTGAATGAATTTTTTATATGAAGTTATTTATGAAAAGAATTATTAGGGAAATTTTATTTGTAAAAAAATTTGTATTGAATTAGTAATAAAAATTTATTTGAATGAATTTTTTATATGAAGTTATTTATGAAAAGAATTATTAGGGAAATTTTATTTATAAAAAAATTTGTATTGAATTAGTAATAAAAATTTATTTGAGTAAATTTTTTATATTAAATTATTTATGAAAAGAATTATTAGGGAAATTTTATTTATAAAAAATTTGTATTGAATTAGTAATAAAAATTTATTTGAATGAATTTTTTTTATATAAAATTATTTATGGGAAGAATTTATATGGAATTATTAATATTTAAAATTTATTGAAATAATTTAGTAAATTTTTAATAATAGTTGATTTATATTAAAATTAAATATATTTAATAAACCTATAATAATAAGTTAAGTTGTACATTAGCGTCAATAATAAATAAAAAAAAAAATGAGAAAAAAGCTTTGATTTGGGGGAAAAATGATTTTTTTTAGAAAAAAATAATAATTTTATTGAATTAATATGAAAAATTTAAATTTAGGGGTAAATTTAAATAAAATAAGGGGTAATTAATTAATATAAAATTTTAGGGAAATTTTATTTTGAAAAATTTGTATAGAATTAGTAATAAAAATTTATTTGAATGAATTTTTTATATAAAATTATTTATGAAAAGAATTATTAGGGGAATTTTATTCATAAAAAAATTTGTATAGAATTAGTAATAAAAATTTATTTGAATGAATTTTCTATATAAAATTATTTATAAAAAAGAATTATTGGGGAAATTTTATTTATAAAAAAATTTGTATTGAATTAGTAATAAAAATTTATTTGAGTGGATTTTTTATATAAAATTATTTATAAAAAAGAATTATTAGGGAAATTTTATTTATAAAAAATTTGTATTGAATTAGTAATAAAAATTTATTTGAGTGAATTTTTTATATTAAATTATTTATGAAAAGAATTATTAGGGAAATTTTATTTGTAAAAAAATTTGTATTGAATTAGTAATAAAAATTTATTTGAATGGATTTTCTATATGAAATTATTTATGAAAAGAATTATTAGGGAAATTTTATTTATAAAAAAATTTGTATTGAATTAGTAATAAAAATTTATTTGAATGAATTTTCTATATGAAATTATTTATGAAAAGAATTATTAGGGAAATTTTATTTGTAAAAAATTTGTATTGAATTAGTAATAAAAATTTATTTGAATGGATTTTTTATATGAAATTATTTATGAAAAGAATTATTAGGGAAATTTTATTTATAAAAAAATTTGTATTGAATTAGTAATAAAAATTTATTTGAATGAATTTTCTATATGAAATTATTTATGAAAAGAATTATTAGGGAAATTTTATTTGTAAAAAATTTGTATTGAATTAGTAATAAAAATTTATTTGAATGGATTTTCTATATGAAATTATTTATGAAAAGAATTATTAGGGGAATTTTATTTATAAAAAAATTTGTATTGAATTAGTAATAAAAATTTATTTGAATGAATTTTCTATATGAAATTATTTATGAAAAGAATTATTAGGGAAATTTTATTTATAAAAAATTTGTATTGAATTAGTAATAAAAATTTATTTGAGTGAATTTTTTATATTAAATTATTTATGAAAAGAATTATTAGGGAAATTTTATTTGTAAAAAAATTTGTATTGAATTAGTAATAAAAATTTATTTGAATGGATTTTCTATATGAAATTATTTATGAAAAGAATTATTAGGGAAATTTTATTTATAAAAAAATTTGTATTGAATTAGTAATAAAAATTTATTTGAATGAATTTTCTATATGAAATTATTTATGAAAAGAATTATTAGGGAAATTTTATTTGTAAAAAATTTGTATTGAATTAGTAATAAAAATTTATTTGAATGGATTTTTTATATGAAATTATTTATGAAAAGAATTATTAGGGAAATTTTATTTATAAAAAAATTTGTATTGAATTAGTAATAAAAATTTATTTGAATGAATTTTCTATATGAAATTATTTATGAAAAGAATTATTAGGGAAATTTTATTTGTAAAAAATTTGTATTGAATTAGTAATAAAAATTTATTTGAATGGATTTTCTATATGAAATTATTTATGAAAAGAATTATTAGGGGAATTTTATTTATAAAAAAATTTGTATTGAATTAGTAATAAAAATTTATTTGAATGAATTTTCTATATGAAATTATTTATGAAAAGAATTATTAGGGAAATTTTATTTATAAAAAAATTTGTATTGAATTAGTAATAAAAATTTATTTGAGTGGATTTTTTATATAAAATTATTTATAAAAAAGAATTATTAGGGAAATTTTATTTATAAAAAAATTTGTATTGAATTAGTAATAAAAATTTATTTGAGTGGACTTTTTATATAAAATTATTTATAAAAAAGAATTATTGGGAAAATTTTATTTATAAAAAATTTGTATTGAATTAGTAATAAAAATTTATTTGAGTGAATTTTTTATATTAAATTATTTATGAAAATTATTAGGGAAATTTTATTTATAAAAAAAATTTGTATTGAATTAGTAATAAAAATTTATTTGAATTAATTTTCTATATGAAATTATTTATGAAAAGAATTATTAGGGAAATTTTATTTATAAAAAAATTTGTATTGAATTAGCAATAAAAATTTATTTGAGTGGACTTTTTATATAAAATTATTTATAAAAAAGAATTATTGGGAAAATTTTATTTATAAAAAATTTGTATTGAATTAGTAATAAAAATTTATTTGAATGAATTTTTTATATGAAATTATTTATGAAAAGAATTATTAGGAAAATTTTATTTATAAAAAATTTGTATTGAATTAGTAATAAAAATTTATTTGAATGAATTTTCTATATGAAATTATTTATGAAAAGAATTATTAGGGAAATTTTATTTATAAAAAATTTGTATTGAATTAGTGACAAAAAATTATTTGAATGAATTTTTTATATGAAATTATTTATGAAAAGAATTATTAGGGAAATTTTATTTATAAAAAATTTGTATTGAATTAATAATAAAAATTTATTTGAATGAATTTTTTTTATATAAAATTATTTATGGGGAGAATTTATATGGAATTATTAATATTTAAAATTTATTGAATTAATTTAGTAAATTTTTAATAATAGTTGATTTATATTAAAATTAAATATATTTAATAAACCTATAATAATAAGTTAAGTTGTGCATTAGCGTCAATAATAAATAAAAAAAAAAATGAGAAAAAAGCTTTGATTTGGGGGAAAAATGATTTTTTTTTAGAAAAAAATAATAATTTTATTGAATTAGTATGAAAAATTTAAATTTAGGGGTAAATTTAAATAAAATAAGGGGTAATTAACTAATATAAAATTTAGGGAAATTTTATTTTAAAAAATTTGTATAGAATTAGTAATAAAAATTTATTTGAATGAATTTTTTATATAAAATTATTTATGAAAAGAATTATTAGGGGAATTTTATTCATAAAAAAATTTGTATAGAATTAGTGATAAAAATTTATTTGAATGAATTTTTTATATTAAATTATTTATGAAAAGAATTATTAGGGAAATTTTATTTGTAAAAAATTTGTATTGAATTAGTAATAAAAATTTATTTGAGTGGACTTTTTATATAAAATTATTTATAAAAAATTATTAGGGAAATTTTATTTGTAAAAAATTTGTATTGAATTAGTAACAAAAATTTATTTGAGTGGACTTTTTATATAAAAAAGATTTTAAAAAATTTGTATAGAATTAGTAATAAAAATTTATTTGAATGAATTTTTTATATAAAATTATTTATGAAAAGAATTATTAGGGGGATTTTATTCATAAAAAAAATTTGTATAGAATTAGCAATAAAAATTTATTTGGATGAATTTTTTATATTAAATTATTTATGAAAAGAATTATTAGGGAAATTTTATTTGTAAAAAATTTGTATTGAATTAGTAATAAAAATTTATTTGAGTGGACTTTTTATATAAAAAAGAATTATTGGGAAAATTTTATTTATAAAAAATTTGTATTGAATTAGTAATAAAAATTTATTTGAATGAATTTTTTATATTAAACTATTTATGAAAAGAATTATTGGGAAAATTTTATTCATAAAAAATTTGTATTGAATTAGTAATAAAAATTTATTTGAGTACACTTTTTATATAAAATTATTTATAAAAAAGAATTATTGGGAAAATTTTATTTATAAAAAATTTGTATTGAATTAATAATAAAAATTTATTTGAGTGGACTTTTTATATAAAATTATTTATAAAAAAGAATTATTGGGAAAATTTTATTTATAAAAAATTTGTATTGAATTAGTAATAAAAATTTATTTGAATGAATTTTTTATATAAAATTATTTATAAAAAAGAATTATTGGGAAAATTTTATTTGTAAAAAATTTGTATTGAGTTAGTAATAAAAATTTATTTGAATTAATTTTTTATATTAAATTATTTATGAAAAGAATTATTAGGGAAATTTTACTTATAAAAAAATTTGTATTGAATTAGTAATAAAAATTTATTTGAGTGGATTTTTTTATATAAAATTATTTATAAAAAAGAATTATTGGGAAAATTTTATTTGTAAAAAAATTTATATTAAATTAATAATAAAAATTTATTTGAGTGGATTTTTTTATATAAAATTATTTATAAAAAAGAATTATTGGGAAAATTTTATTTGTAAAAAAATTTATATTAAATTAATAATAAAAATTTATTTGAGTGAATTTTTTATATTAAATTATTTATGAAAAGAATTATTAGGGAAATTTTATTTGTAAAAAAATTTGTATTGAATTAGTAATAAAAATTTATTTGAATGGATTTTTTATATGAAATTATTTATGAAAAGAATTATTAGGGAAATTTTATTTATAAAAAAATTTGTATTGAATTAGTAATAAAAATTTATTTGAATGAATTTTTTATATGAAATTATTTATGAAAAGAATTATTAGGGAAATTTTATTTATAAAAAAATTTGTATTGAATTAGTAATAAAAATTTATTTGAGTGGATTTTTTATATAAAATTATTTATAAAAAAGAATTATTGGGAAAATTTTATTTATAAAAAATTTGTATTGAATTAGTAATAAAAATTTATTTGAATGAATTTTTTATATGAAATTATTTATGGAAAGAATTATTAGGAAAATTTTATTTATAAAAAATTTGTATTGAATTAGTAATAAAAATTTATTTGAATGAATTTTCTATATGAAATTATTTATGAAAAGAATTATTAGGGAAATTTTATTTATAAAAAATTTGTATTGAATTAGTAATAAAAATTTATTTGAATGAATTTTTTATATGAAATTATTTATGAAAAGAATTATTAGGGAACCTTTATTTATAAAAAAATTTGTGTTGAATTAACAATAAAAATTTATTTGAATAAATTTTTATATAAAATTATTTATAAAAAGAATTATTAGGAAACTTATTTATGAAAAGTTTAGTATTAAATTAAAATAAGAATTTATTTGAGTATAAATATATATATATATATATATATATATATAAATAAAAATTTATATAAAAATTATATTAAATTAATAATAAAAGTTTATTAATTAATATTGAAAATTTTTAATAAAATATCTTATTAAAAAATTATATAAAAAATATTTGGTTCTACATTTATATAAATATAAATGATTGAAGGTGAATTTTATAGAAAATTTAATTATAGTTTAAAAATTAATTATAAAAATTTATTTATAAATGAAATTTATTTAAAAGTAAAAATTTAAAAAATTTTTATAAATTTTGTGTAAAAATTAAGTTTATATTTAAATGAAAGTTTGACAAAGAAATTTAAAATAAATAATGGTAAATTTTAGTGCCAGCATCAGCGGTTACACTATTGTTATGAGTTAATTAATGAAATAATTAGAGATTTTGAAATTTAGTTTAAATGTATATTATTTTTTTTGGTGAAATATAAAAGTATAATATATTTAATTATTAAAATACAAATTTTTGAGAAATCTTAAGAATAGACTAGGATTAGATACCCTATTATAAAGATAAATTTAAAATGTTAAATATTAAATGTTAATCATTAAAATTAAATAATATGGCGGCTTTATATACTTATTAGAGGAACTTGTTTATTAAATTGATATCCCACGTTAAGATAAACTTAAATGGAAAATTTATGTATTGTTGTTTAAAAAATTTATAGAAATTTTATTTTTGAAATATTATATATATATATATATATATATAATAGTAATTCAAATCAAAATGTAGTTTATTTAAGATATAATGAGTTACATAAAAATTATTTTTTTTTAAATTAAATTTTAATATTTAATAAAGATAGGATTTAAAAGTAAATTTTATAAATTAATGAAATTGAAATTAGTTTTATTTAGTGTACAAATTGCCCGTCACTTTCATTATAAATGGAATAAGTCGTAACATAGTAAAGGTATTGGAAAATGTTTTTAATAAAAAATTTAGTTTAATATAAAAATATTTCGTTTACATTGAAAAGATTTACATGAAATAAAATTTTAAATTAAATAATTAAATATTTAGGGTTGATAGTGTTTAAGGTTAAATATATTATAAAAAAAATTATTTTAAAAAATTAAATTTTTAGTATTTATTTAAGAAAAAAATAAAAATTTTATATACATAGTATTGTGAAAGATAATAAATAAAATATTTAAAAGTAGAATTTATTTTTGTACCTTTTGTATCAGGGGTTATTAAAATTTAAATATAGTTTATATTATTCTCGAATATAAATGAGCTAATTAATTAAAATTTTTTTTGTAGCAAAAAAATTATGAATATTTAATTTGATGTGAAATGTAATACGAATTTATAGATATCTAGTTTTTTTAGAAATGAATTTAATTCATATATTTATTTTAATAATATATATATATATATATATATATATATTAATAAATATAAATAATTTAGGGGATAAACTTTAAATTAAATTTATAATTTTTAATTGAAATATAATAAATAAATTAATTTTAAAATTTAATATATTATAGAAAAAATTTAATAATTTAATAATAATAATATATATATATATATATATATATATATAAAAAAAATTTAATTAACTAGAATATAATTTAATTATAAAAAAAATTAAATAAATTAAAAATTTAAAGATATAATGATAATATAAGTAATTGATTATATAAATATAAATATATATATATATATATATATAATATTAAAGAATTTGGCAAAAATTATACTCACCTGTTTAACAAAAACATGTCTTTTTGAATTTAATTTAAAGTTGTCCCTGCTCCATGAATAATTTTTAAATAGCTGCAGTATACTGACTGTACAAAGGTAGCATAATCATTTGTCTTTTAATTAAAGGCTGGAATGAAAGGGTTGATGAAGTATAAACTGTTTCAATATTAAATAATGAAATTAAATTTTAAGTAAAAATGCTTAAATTAATTTAAGGGACGATAAGACCCTATAGAATTTAATAAATTAATAAAGTTTTTAATTTATTTATAAGAAAATTTATTAATTTATTTTATTGGGGTGATATTTAAATTTAATAAACTTTAAATTAAGAAATCATAAATTAATGTTAATAAAAATGATATTGTATTATAAATTATAAGAAAAATTACCTTAGGGATAACAGCATAATATCTTTAAGAAGGCCTTATTTATAAAGATGTTTATGACCTCGATGTTGAATTAAGATAAATTTTAAATGCAGAAGTTTAAAAATTAAGTCTGTTCGACTTTTGAAATCTTACATGATTTGAGTTCAGATCGGTGTAAGCCAGATCGGTTTCTATCTTTAAAAGTAAAATAATATTTTTGTACGAAAGGACTAAGTATTTTTAATAATTAATATTATATATATATATATATATATATAAATGTAAATAATTATTTTGGCAGATTAGTGTAATAAATTTAGAATTTAATAAAGTATGCAATAAGTATACAGATAATAATTTATGTATTAAAATTTAATTTATATTTTAATTTATTTTTTTTTATTGTTTTAATTTTAATAATATTAATTAGTATAGCTTTTTTAACATTATTTGAACGAAAAGTATTAGGGTTTATTCAAAATCGAAAGGGACCAAATAAAGTATTAATTATAGGAATTTTTCAACCTTTTAGAGATGTAATTAAATTATTAAATAAGGAATTATTTTTTTTAGATAAAATTAATTTAAATTATTATATATTTATACCTATAATTTCTTTAATTTTATCTATAATATTATGGTTAGTTTACCCATTTTATGTAAATATATTTTCAATAAATTTAGGAATTTTATTTATATTAAGATTAATGAGTGTAGGGGTTTTTCCAATTATATTAGGGGGGTGGGCTTCAAATTCTAATTATTCTATATTGGGTGCTATTCGTTCAGTTGCCCAATCAATTTCTTATGAAGTAAGATTATTTTTAATTATTTTTAATTTAATTTTATTAGTTGAAAGGTTTAATTTATTAGAATTTTTAAAATTTCAAGAAAATATTAAATTTTTAATTATAATTTATCCAGTTTATTTAATATTTATGGTTAGAATATTAATTGAATTAAATCGTACTCCTTTTGATTTAGTTGAAGGAGAATCTGAGTTAGTCTCTGGTTTTAATACAGAGTATTTTAGAAGATTATTTGCTTTAATTTTTATATCTGAATACTTAAGGATTATTTTTATAAGGTTTTTAGTAACAATTATGTTTTTAGGGTTTAAATTATTAAGATTTAAATTTATTGTTAGAATAATTTTTCATATATTTTTTGTGATTTGAATTCGAGGGGTTTTACCTCGAATTCGTTATGATGAATTAATAATAATATGTTGAAAGAAATTTTTATCGTTATCATTATTATATATTTTATTTATTTTAAGGATAAAGGAATTAATTATTTATATAAATATAAGTTAATAGATAGTTTTATATCTATAAAATATTTTCAAAATAAATGCTATTAAAGCTTATTAACTAATAAATTAATTTATCTCAGATATAATTTAGTGAGGGGGTTAAAATGAAATATAAAAAGTAAATTAATGTAAATAATATTCTTAAGTTAATAAATGGAGGCTCAATTAATTGCCTTCCTAACCATGTTAATATGATAAAAGATAAAATAAAAATTCAAAAAAGAATTTTTCTTAAAAAATAAAATTTTCTTGAAGTTAATTTATTATAATTTAAAATAGGTATAAATATTAAAATTAAAATAGATGAAAATAAACCTAGAACTCCACCAAATTTATTAGGAATAATTCGTAAAATTGTGTAAGCAAATAAAAAATATCATTCAGGTTTAATATGTTCAGGTGTAATTATAGGGTTAGCTATAATAAAATTATCTGGGTCACTTAAATTATAAGGAAAAATTAAAGTAACTATAATAAATAGAAATAAAATTAATATATATCCAAGTACATCTTTAATAAGAAAATAAGGTGAAAAATAAATTAAGTAAAATTTATTTCTGGATCCTATAGGGTTATTTGATCCTGAATTATGTAAGAAGAAAAGATGGATAATTACTAAAAATAAAATTATAAATGGGAGAATAAAATGAAAGGTATAGAATCGGTTTAATGTGGCATTATTAATAGAAAATCCTCCTCAAATTCATTCAACTAATATTTTTCCAATAAAAGGTAAGGCTGATAATAAGTTAGTAATAACTGTAGCTCCTCAAAAAGATATTTGTCCTCATGGTAAAACATAACCTAAGAATGCTGTTGCTATTGATATAATTAAAATAATTACTCCGATTAATCAAACATTAACTAATTTGAAAGAGTGATAATAAATTCCTCGGGCAATATGAAGAAATATAGTAAAAAAAAAGAAAGATGCTCCATTTATATGGATAAGACGGATTCATCATCCGAACTTAACATTTTTTATAATATGAATTGTTCTATGAAAAGCAAGATTAATATTAGGGCAATAATGTATAGATAAAAATAGACCTGAAATAATTTGAATAATTAAAAATAATCCTAAAATTGAACCAAAATTTCATCATATATTAATATTTATGGGGGATGGTAATTTATTTAGAGAATAATTGAAAATTGATAAAATTTTATTATTTTTTAATAGTTTAGAAAATTTCATTAATTAATAATTTTTCGTAAGGGTTTATATTTTGATAAACAAATTTTTATTGAGAATAATAAAGTAATTAATAAATAAAAAATTATTAAGAAGGTAACTTTATAAAGTGGGTATGTATAAGTTTTGTAAATAAATAATGAATTAGAAGTTTTAAATTTAATATTAATTGAATAATTAAAAAAATAATAAAAAAATATAACAAAAATTAATATAATTACTATAAATCAAATAAAGTTTAGGTTAGATTTAAACGATTTATTATAATAATTGTTAATTAATCTTGTAAAATAAAGGAATATAATTATATTTCCTCTAATTATTGAAATAAAAATTATGAAACAATATAATGATTTTTGAGTAATTAAATAATTTAAAATTAAATAAATTAAAGTGAATAAAATTAAGCTTATTATGAAATTTAGTGGGGAGATATTTTTATTATATATAATAATAATAATTATATATATATTAATATAAAGTATAAATTTAATAAAAAATTCATAAGAACTGTTCATTGAATTCAAGAAATAGTTTAAATAGAATATTAATTTTGGGGATTAAAGATATTAAGGTTAATTTTCTTGAAGTTTAAGCTAAAGAAAAAATTTTCATACTTAATTTACAAAATTAATATTTTATTTTAAATTATTTAGCTAAATTGATTTATTTAAATAATTATTATTTAGTAATAGTTTTATTAATTTTATTAATAATTTTTATATTTATAGAGAATTTTTTAATATTTTTAATTGGATTGGAATATATATTAATATTTTATTTGTTTATAACTTTAATTATTTCTGACAGTTTAAATAATGATTGAATATTTATATATATATTAATTATAGGAGTTTGTGAAAGAGTTATTGGTATTTCTTTAATAGTTAGAATTGTTCATATGTATGGTTCACAAAGAATAAAAATTTTAAATTTAAAATGATAGTAGAAATTTTAATTATTACTTATTTATATTTAATATTATTTAAAAATAAATTTATAAAAATAAGTTTATTAAAAAATTTTATTAGATGTGTGTTAATATTTTTAACAGTAAAAATTTTTTTTAAATATAATTTTATTGTAAATTTTTCTATAATAAGTAGATTATTTAGGTTAAATAATTATTCATTTATATTAATTATACTAAGTTTATGAATTTTTGGTATTATTTTTTTATTTTTAATAGATAAGAATATTTTATTATGTATAAAAATACATTTAGTTTTATTAATTATTTTAATAATATTTTTTATAAGAATTCAATTATTATTATTTTATTTTATATTTGAAGTAAGGTTAATTTTAATTTTTTTTATAATTATTAAATGGGGGTTAGGGGAAAAACGGTTGGAAGCTGCTTATTTTATAATATTTTATACAATATTTTTTTCTTTACCTTTTTTAATTTTTTTATTTTTAATTATAAATGAATTAATATTAGATTTAATAATAATAGTAGAATTAAAAAAAATTAAAATAAGAAGTTATTTTTTTATATTTATAATAGGAACTTTTTTAGTAAAGATTCCTATATATATATTTCATGGGTGGTTATTAAAGGCTCATGTTGAAGCCCCAGTATATAGTTCAATAATTTTAGCTTCAATTTTATTAAAATTAGGAACTTATGGTTTATTACAAATAGTAATTATATTTTATTATTTATTTATAAATATAAAATTTTATATAATAATAATTAGTTTATTAGGCAGAGTTATTTTGAGGGGGTTATGTTTACGCCAATTAGATATAAAAATTTTAGTTGCTTATTCATCAGTTGTTCATATAGGAATTTTAATTAGAAGAATGTTAACATTTTTTAAAATTAGAGTAATTGGGAGGTATATTATTATAATTGCTCATGGGTTATGTTCTTCTGGTTTATTTTTTTTAGTAAATATTTGTTATCAAGAAACTAATAGACGTTTAATATTAATTAATAAAGGATTAATAAATTATATACCTAAAATAAGAATAATATGATTTTTATTATGTTCTTCAAATATATCTGCCCCAGTGTCATTAAATTTAGTGGGAGAAATTATATTATTAGTAGGGTTAATAATATGAATAGAGTATTTAATAATTGTTATAATTTTTTTTTGTTTTTTTAGATTTATTTATTCATTATATTTATTTTGTTATGTCCAACATGGGGAATTAAATTATTATTTAAAAATTAAAAGAAGTAAAATAATTAATTATATTGTATTAATTTTACATTGATTACCTTTAAATATTATATTTTTGGATTTAATTTTTTTTTAATTTAAATAGTTTAAGAAAAAAATTTTGAATTGTGGTTTCAAAGATGTATAATAACTTTAAATTATTTATGAATTAATAGTTTATGGGGTGATTATATTTTTTTTAGGTATATTTTTTATTTTAATAAGTATATATATATATATATATAATATAATAATAATTTTAGAGTGAACAATTTTTATATTAAGTAGAATAAAATTTAATTATATAATTTATTTAGATTATATAGGTTTAATATATATAGGAGTTGTTTTAATTATTTCTTTTTTTATTATATTTTATAGAATAAATTATATAAATGGGGATATATATATTAATCGATTTAAATATTTATTATTATTATTTATTTTTTCAATATGTTTAATAATTTTAAGTCCAAGGATTTTAAGAATTTTATTAGGATGAGATGGGTTAGGTTTAATTTCTTATTGTTTAGTAATTTATTATCAAAATAAGAATTCTTATAATTCAGGGATATTAACTATTCTTTGTAATCGATTAGGAGATGTTGGGTTATTAATATTAATTAGAATATCATCATTTTTAGGTTCTTGAAATTTAATATTATATAGAATAAGATTAATTATAATAATTTTAATGTTAATTTTAATAATTACAAAAAGTGCTCAATTACCTTTTTCGGCTTGATTACCTGCTGCTATAACTGCCCCTACTCCTATTTCTTCTTTAGTACATTCTTCTACTTTGGTTACTGCTGGTATTTATTTAATAATTCGGTATAATAAATTTATTTTAATTGAAGTGAAAAGATATATTATTATTATTTCTAGTTTAACAATGTTTATGGCTGGGTTAATAGCAAATTATGAATATAATTTAAAAAAAGTAATTGCTCTTTCAACTTTAAGACAATTAGGGTTTATAATAAGAATTTTAGGGTTAGGTATAGTAAATTTAGGGTTTTATCATTTATTAATTCATGCTTTTTTTAAATCTTTAATATTTATATGTGTTGGGGGGTATATTCATACATCTTTAGGAAGGCAAGATTTACGTAAATTTAAAGGTGTAATAAGAATAACTCCTTTAAAGAGTGTTGTATTTATTTTTTCTTTTATGAATTTAAGTGGTTTTCCATTTATTTCTGGGTTTTATTCAAAAGATTTAATTTTAGAATTTATAATAGTAAGAAGATTAAATAAATTAATAATTTATATTTTAATGATTTCAACAGTTTTAACAATTAATTATAGAGTTCGAATTATAAAATTATTTTTTGAAATATATATAGGGATTTATAGATACCAATATGTAGGAGATGGTAAATTTATAATTTTTTGTAAATTTTTTATAATATTATTAGTAATTTTTTTTGGGTATTTTTATTTAAGGTTAATTAATTATTTTACTTGTATAATTACAGAAAATGATAAATTAGTTTTAATAATAATATATATTCTTAGATGAATAGTAACCTTTAGATTTCATTTTAGATGTAAGAAGTTAATAAATTTTAGTTATTTAAATTTCATTATGAGAATATTTTATTCAATTTTTTTTTATAAAATAATTTATTTAAATTTTTTAAAATTTATATTAACATATGAGAAATTCAATGAGAAATGAATAGATAAAATTTTAGGTGTAAATATAAAAAAAATATTTTATTTACAGAAGGTGTACCCATTGATGAATAGATGATTATATTCAATTCATATAATAAAGTTGATAAAATTTTATAGAGTGTTATTAATTTTTATTTTATTTATTTATAATTATTTAAATAGCTTAATAAAAAGTTTAATATTGAAAATATTAAGATAATTAAAAATTTTTAAATAAATTTATAAACTTAATAGTTAATTTTATATTGAAATTATAATATTTTTTTTAAATTATATAAATTTAGAAATATTTATGATTAAACCATATTAAAAGAATTAGAAGTTCTAAATTTATATTTCTTTAATTGGAGATATTAGTCTCAAAAAAATTATTAACAATAATTTACCTAAATTTTGGTTTCAATTAAAAGATATAAATAATTTAATTTTAAAAAGCAAATTTAATGTTATATATATAATATTAACTAATATCCTGTTTATATAAGAAAAATAAATTTCTTTTTTTTAAGTCGAAATTAAATGTAAAAATTACTATATATAAATTAATGGATTCATTTAAATAAGTTACAAGTTCATTCAATTCATAGCCTAATAATTAAAATTAAAAGAAAAGTGAAAAAAGTATAAATAGATAAAATTGAAAGATTATTAAGTAATTTTAAAATTGGTAAAATTAGAATAATTTCTACATCAAAAATAAGAAATATTAGAGTTATAATATAAAAATTAATTGAAAATGGTAATCGTGCTCTAGTAATAGGGTCAAATCCACATTCAAATGGTGTAATTTTTTCTCGATCTTTATTTATAATTATTGAAAAAAAAAAATTAATTAAAATAATTAAAGAGATAATAATAAATATAAAGATAAAAAATATAAAGATATTAAAAATTATATATATTATTTAATTAAATCTTTTAATTGGAAATTAAATGTAATTATTTATACTATATATATATATATATATATATATATATATATTATATATATTAATATATTCATCAATAAATTAGGATATAAAGAATAAGTCAAATAATATCAACAAAATGTCAATATCATGTAGCCGCTTCAAAATGAAAATGATGAATTTTAGAAAAGTGGTTTAAATATATTCGAATTAATCTTGTTCTTAAAAAAATGATACCTAATAATACATGGAGGCCATGAAATCCTGTAGATATAAAAAAAATTGATCCAAAAATTCCATCGTTAAAAGTAAAAGGGGCTTCTATATATTCAATTATTTGAATAGAGGAAAAATACATGCCTAGTAGAATTGTAAAAATTAATGGTGTTATAGATTTTTTTTTGTTTTTAACTAATAAATTATGTCTTCATGTAATAGTAAATCCCGAAGAAATTAAAATAATTGAGTTTAAAAGGGGGATATCATAAGGGTTAAATATAATAATATTTTTAGGTGGTCATATTATACCAATTTCAATTCTTGGGGAGATTGCTGAATGAAGGTAAGTTCAAAAAAAAGAAATAAAAAAAAATAATTCTGAAATAATAAATAAAATTATTCCAAATTTTAATAATTTTAAAACACTTAATGTATGACATCCTTGTATTGTTCTTTCTCGAATAATATCTCGTCATCATTGGTATAGAATTAAAAATAGAATTAATAAATTAAATATAGTAATATTGAAGTTAGAAGAATTAAATCAATAAATAGTTCTTAATAACAAATTTAAAATTCTTCATGAAGTTATTAAAGGTCAGGGTCTTAAAGTTACTATATGAAATGGGTGGTGATGAGATATTTTCATTTAATTAGATTCATTAAAATACAATAAAGTTAAAATAGAAAATACATAGGATTGAATAATAGAAACTGAAATTTCTAAAATTATTAATAAATTTTGGATAAAAAAAAGAATTAATATATAAGGTATATTTTCTAAAGTTGTTCCTAATAAGGATAAAAGTAAATGTCCTGCTAATATATTAGCAGATAGTCGAATTGCAAGAGTTCATGGTCGAATAAAATTTCTAATAGATTCAATTAAAATTATAAAAATTATTAAAGGTCCTGGTGTGTTTATGGGTAGAAGATGAATGAATATTTTATTAGTGTTATTTAATCATCCAAATAATATAAATCTTATTCATAATCTTAGGGATAAAGAAAGATTAATAGATAAATGTCTTGATGGGGTAAAAATATAAGGTATTAAACTTAATAAATTTAATTTTAAAAATATAATTATAATAGTTAAAAAAATAATCAAGTTTGATGAAAATTTTTTTTTTGTTAAATTAAAAAATTCTTGAAAAATTTTTTTGTAGAAGTTTAATCAAAAGATATTAATTCGTGAGGGTGATAATCAATAAGGTCAATTTATTAATATTAAAGGAAAAAATAAAATTAATCAATTTAAAGATAAAAATTTATTTGTAGAAGGGTCAAAAATTGAAAATAAATTTGTTAACATTTAAAATTTAATAGTTTTTTTTATTAATTTAAAATTATTTAAATTAGTATGAGTAGTTGGTGAAAATGAAAAAGGAGAAAAATATAAAATTGAAATATATATATATATAATTATAAGTATAAAAAAGAAAAGTAAAAGTCAATATATAGGTCTTATTTGAGGGATAAAAGAATAAAATCATTAGAAGTAGACGATTAACTACTATATTTTGGTTTAAGAGACCATTTCTTTCTTTCAGACACCTAATGAAAGAGTATTACTATAATAATTTTAAAATGACAATTTAATGTTATAAAATTTAACTAATTCTTTAATTATTTTTATTAATTCAATTAATAAAATTAAAATAATTTGTTCTTTCAATAACAATAGGTATAAATCTATGGTATGCACCACAAATTTCAGAACATTGTCCAAAAAATATTCCAGGTCGTAAAGAAATTAAAGATATTTGATTAATTCGACCTGGTGAGGCATCTATTTTAATTCCTATAGTTGGGATAGTTCATGAGTGAATTACATCTATAGAAGATACTAGTAATCGGATAGGAATTTTATAAGGAATAACTGCTCGATTATCAACATCTAATAAACGAAATTGATTAATATTTTCAATTGATTTAATTATATAAGAGTCAAATATAAAATTAGAAAATTCAGGATATTCATAACTTCAATATCATTGATGGCCAATTGATTTAATAGTAAAATATGTAGGGTTTCATAATTCATCAATAAAATAAAGAGTTTTAAGAGAAGGGATTGAAATAATTAAAAGTATAATTATAGGAGTGATAGTTCATAAAATTTCAATATTATGATTTTTTAATAAATTTAAATTTAAATATTTATTATTTAAAATAAAAATTATTATATATATAGTAGAAATAGTAATTATTGTTAGGATAATTATTGTAAAATTATAAAAATAAAATAAATTATCAGCAAATGGAGAGTTAGGATCTTGGAAAGAATATATATTTCATGTAGCTATATTTATTATGTAAATAAATTTTAATAAAAATTATTAATTTTATTTATGAGACTTAAATTCATTACACTATTCTGCCATATTAAAATTTAAAAATAATAATAGGAAGTTCGTTATATGAATGTCTATAAGGGGGGTAATTTTGTAATCACTCTAAAGATGATTGGAAATATTTAAATATAATTAAACGTTTTATAATTAATCTCTCTAAAATAATAAAGATTAATAAAATTATTCTATTAAAAGCAATTAATGAACCAATTGATGAAATTAAATTTCAACAATAGTAAGCATCTGGGTAATCTGAATATCGTCGAGGTATTCCCATTAATCCTAAGAAGTGTTGTGGGAAAAAAGTTATGTTTACTCCAAGAAATATTATAGTAAATTGAATATTTAATAGTTTTTTATTTAGTGTAAGTCCAGTGAATAGGGGGTATCAATGAATTAATCTTGCAATAATTGCAAATACTGCACCCATAGATAAAACATAGTGGAAATGACCAATTACATAATATGTATCATGAAGTATAATATCAATAGAAGAATTTGATAATATAATTCCAGTTAATCCCCCTAATGTAAATAAGAAGATAAATCCTAAAGATCATATAATTGATGGGTTTATTTTAATTTTTGACCCACAATAAGTAGCAATTCATCTAAATACTTTAATTCCTGTTGGTACAGCAATAATTATAGTGGCAGATGTAAAATATGCTCGTGTATCAACATCTAATCCTACAGTAAATATGTGATGAGCTCATACAATAAATCCTAAAAATCCAATTCCTAATATAGCATAAATTATTCCTAAATTTCCGAAAATTTCTTTTTTTCCTCTTTCGTTAAAAATAATATGTGAAATTAATCCAAATCCGGGGAGAATTAAAATATAAACTTCAGGATGACCAAAAAATCAGAATAAATGTTGATAAAGAATAGGGTCTCCTCCTCCGGAAGGATCAAAAAAAGATGTATTTAAATTTCGGTCTGTTAATAGTATAGTAATAGCACCTGCTAAAACAGGGAGAGAAAGAAGAAGTAAAATAGCAGTAATTTTAACTGATCAAGGAAATAAGGGGATTTGATTTATATTAAGTGAAATATTTTTTATTAATATAATTGAAACAATAAAATTAATAGCACCTATAATAGAAGAAATACCTGCAATATGTAAAGAAAAAATAGTAAAATCAACAGAAAAGGATGAGTGATATATAATTGAAGATAGGGGAGGGTAAATAGTTCAACCTGTTCCTGATCCTGTAGATAAAGTTCTTCTTATTATAAGTATAAATAATGAAGGAATTAATAATCAAAATCTTATATTATTTATACGTGGGAAAGCTATATCAGGAGCCCCAATTATTAGTGGTACTAATCAATTTCCAAACCCCCCAATTATAAATGGTATAACTATAAAAAAAATTATAATAAAAGCATGTGAAGTTACAATAGTATTATAAATTTGGTCGTTATTAATTCATCTTCCAGGTGTTCTTAATTCTATACGAATAATTATACTTAAAGATGCTCCGATTATCCCTGATCATATAGCAAAGATAAAATAAAGTATTCCAATATTTTTATGGTTAGTTGAATAAAATCATTTTTGGTAATAAATTTTATTTAGAAATATTATGCCTGATAAAAGGAGTAAACTGTAAATTTATTTATGAAAATAAATTTTCTAATATTAAATTAAGATTTAAATAATTAAGTTAAATATATATTTATATAAAACTTTGAAGGTTTTAAGTTTTATTAACTTAAAATCTTTATTTATATAGTTTATAAAAAATATTAAATTGCAAATTTAAAGAAATTAAAAAATTATAAATTTAGTTTATAAATGAAAAGGTAAAAATTAAAGTAAATGTTAAAAATGAAAAATATATAATAAATATAGTATTAAAATTAGAATAATCAAATAAATTAATTTTATGTCTAATTTTAGAATTTGTTAAAAAAAAATTGTTATTATTAAAATTTAAATAATTAAAGGTTATTAATAATCTAGAAAAGATAATTAATATGGATAATATAATTATATAATTATTTGATAATATAAGATCAATTAAATTTCATTTAATAATAAATGGTAAAAATGGGGGAAGTTGGGAGTATTTGAATATTATTAAATTATAAAATATTTTATTTTTATAATTTAATCTTAAATTTAAAGAGTTTTTGTAATAAAGATTTAATTTTTTAAGTATAAGTAAGATTATAAGAGTTGAAGTTATATAAATGGTTATATAAATGATTATAATATTAAAATTTATATAGGAAAAGATTAATAATAAAGGAATATTATATATGGATGAATAATTTATTAAAAGAGTAAAGGATGAGGTATTTATTGAAAAAATTACTGGGGGTAGTATAAAGGAAATTAATAAAAATAAAATAATAAAATTAAATTTAATAAAATTTAAAAATATAAAAATAGGGATACATTTAATAATTGTTAATAATAAAATTAATGAATTAAAATTGATTTTTTTTATTAAAAAGTTTATTCATCTATTTAAGGGGTATAATCCTAATTTTAATCATAAGCTAAATAATAAAATAAAATTAATATATAAATTAAATGTTTTATTTAAAAATCTGTAAATAATTAAAATAGAAGTTATTGAAGAAATTATAAAATATATAATTCTATAAATTTTTAAAGAATTAATATTTAAATAAATAGTGTATAATATAGAGGAAATTTCTAAAAATATTCATATAAAAAATAAATTGGGGATAAGTAAGGAGAGAATTATTAAACTTAATAAATTTAAATAAATAATAAAGTTTATTAATAATTAATTTATATTTAGTTTTAATTTTAAAAATTAATTATATTAAAAATTTTAATTATAAATTATAAATTTAAATATATTCAAGTGTTTTACGCATATAAAATTTTGAATTTTATGGAATTAATTAATTTAATGAATATAAATATATTTGTATGATAATAATAAATAAATAAAATTTATTAATAAAAATTTAGCAAAAGTGATTTTTTAACACATTTTTATTACATCAAAATAATCCTTTATTCAGGCATTTTACTTATATAAAAGATTTTTCTATATTTAGGGTATGAACCTAAAAGCTTAAATTTAGCTTATTTATATAAGTTTATAATAATTATTATAGAGTTAAAGAGAGATTTTTATAGAAAATAATTTTTATCTAAATTTCAGAGGAAAATTTATACAAAAATTGAATTTAAAAGAATTATTATAGAGAAAATAAATTAAAGAAGAATTCTTATAGAAAATAATTTTTATTTAAATTTTAGGGGGAAATTTATACAAAAATTGAATTTTAAAGAATTATTATGGAGAAAACAAATTAAAGAGAAATTCTTATAGGAAATAATTTTTATTTAAATTTCAGAGGAAAATTTATACAAAAATTGAATTTTAAAGAATTATTATGGAGAAAATAAATTAAAGAAGAATTCTTATAGAAAATAATTTTTATTCAAATTTCAGAGGAAAATTTATACAAAAATTGAATTTTAAAGAATTATTATAGAGAAAATAAATTAAAGAAGAATTCTTATAGAAAATAATTTTTATTTAAATTTCAGGGGAAAATTTATATAAAAATTGAATTTTAAAGAATTATTATAAAGAAAATAAATTAAAGAAGAATTCTTATAGAAAATAATTTTTATTCAAATTTCAGAGGAAAATTTATACAAAAATTGAATTTTAAAGAATTATTATGGTGATAATAAATTAAAAAGAAATTCTTATAGGAAATAATTTTTATTTAAATTTCAGAGGAAAATTTATACAAAAATTGAATTTTAAAGAATTATTATGGAGAAAATAAATTAAAGAAGAATTCTTATAGAAAATAATTTTTATTCAAATTTCAGAGGAAAATTTATACAAAAATTGAATTTTAAAGAATTATTATAGAGAAAATAAATTAAAGAAGAATTCTTATAGAAAATAATTTTTATTTAAATTTCAGGGGGAAATTTATATAAAAATTGAATTTTAAAGAATTATTATATAGAAAATAAATTAAAGAAGAATTCTTATAGAAAATAATTTTTATTCAAATTTCAGAGGAAAATTTATACAAAAATTGAATTTTAAAGAATTATTATGGTGATAATAAATTAAAAAGAAATTCTTATAGAAAATAATTTTTATTTAAATTTTAGGGGGAAATTTATACAAAAATTGAATTTAAAAGAATTATTATGGAGAAAATAAATTAAAGAGAAATTCTTATAGAAAATAATTTTTATTTAAATTTCAGAGGAAAATTTATATAAAAATTGAATTTTAAAGAATTATTATAGAGAGAATAAATTAAAGAAGAATTCTTATAGAAAATAATTTTTATTCAAATTTCAGAGGAAAATTTATACAAAAATTGAATTTTAAATAATTATTATAGAGAAAATAAATTAAAGAAGAATTCTTATAGAAAATAATTTTTATTTAAATTTCAGGGGAAAATTTATACAAAAATTGAATTTTAAAGAATTATTATGGAGAAAATAAATTAAAGAAGAATTCTTATAGAAAATAATTTTTATTCAAATTTCAGAGGAAAATTTATACAAAAATTGAATTTTAAAGAATTATTATAGAGAAAATAAATTAAAGAAGAATTCTTATAGAAAATAATTTTTATTTAAATTTCAGGGGAAAATTTATATAAAAATTGAATTTTAAAGAATTATTATAGAGAAAATAAATTAAAGAAGAATTCTTATAGAAAATAATTTTTATTTAAATTTCAGGGGAAAATTTATACAAAAATTGAATTTTAAAGAATTATTATGGAGAAAATAAATTAAAGAAGAATTCTTATAGAAAATAATTTTTATTCAAATTTCAGAGGAAAATTTATACAAAAATTGAATTTTAAAGAATTATTATAGAGAAAATAAATTAAAGAAGAATTCTTATAGAAAATAATTTTTATTTAAATTTCAGGGGAAAATTTATATAAAAATTGAATTTTAAAGAATTATTATATAGAAAATAAATTAAAGAAGAATTCTTATAGAAAATAATTTTTATTTAAATTTCAGAGGAAAATTTATATAAAAATTGAATTTTAAAGAATTATTATGGAGATAATAAATTAAAGAAGAATTTTTATAGAAAATAATTTTTATTTAAATTTCAGGGGGAAATTTATATAAAAATTGAATTTTAAAGAATTATTATAGAGAAAATAAATTAAAGAAGAATTCTTATAGAAAATAATTTTTATTAAAATTTCAGGGGGAAATTTATATAAAAATTGAATTTTAAAGAATTATTATGGAGAAAATAAATTAAAGAAGAATTTTTATAGAAAATAATTTTTATTCAAATTTCAGAGGGGAATTTATATAAAAATTGAATTTTAAAGAATTATTATGGAGAAAACAAATTAAAGAGAAATTCTTATAGGAAATAATTTTTATTTAAATTTCAGAGGAAAATTTATACAAAAATTGAATTTTAAAGAATTATTATGGAGAAAACAAATTAAAGAGAAATTCTTATAGGAAATAATTTTTATTAAAATTTCAGGGGGAAATTTATACAAAAATTGAATTTTAAAGAATTATTATGGAGAAAACAAATTAAAGAGAAATTCTTATAGGAAATAATTTTTATTTAAATTTCAGAGGAAAATTTATACAAAAATTGAATTTTAAAGAATTATTATAGAGAAAATAAATTAAAGAAGAATTCTTATAGAAAATAATTTTTATCAAAATTTCAGGGGGAAATTTATATAAAAATTGAATTTTAAAGAATTATTATGGAGAAAATAAATTAAAGAGAAATTCTTATAGGAAATAATTTTTATTTAAATTTCAGAGGAAAATTTATACAAAAATTGAATTTTAAAGAATTATTATGGAGAAAACAAATTAAAGAGAAATTCTTATAGGAAATAATTTTTATTAAAATTTCAGGGGGAAATTTATACAAAAATTGAATTTTAAAGAATTATTATGGAGAAAACAAATTAAAGAGAAATTCTTATAGGAAATAATTTTTATTTAAATTTCAGAGGAAAATTTATATAAAAATTGAATTTTAAAGAATTATTATAGAGAAAATAAATTAAAGAAGAATTCTTATAGAAAATAATTTTTATTCAAATTTCAGAGGGGAATTTATATAAAAATTGAATTTTAAAGAATTATTATGGAGGAAACAAATTAAAGAGAAATTCTTATAGGAAATAATTTTTATTTAAATTTCAGAGGAAAATTTATACAAAAATTGAATTTTAAAGAATTATTATGGAGAAAACAAATTAAAGAGAAATTCTTATAGGAAATAATTTTTATTAAAATTTCAGGGGGAAATTTATACAAAAATTGAATTTTAAAGAATTATTATGGAGAAAACAAATTAAAGAGAAATTCTTATAGGAAATAATTTTTATTTAAATTTCAGAGGAAAATTTATACAAAAATTGAATTTTAAAGAATTATTATGGAGAAAACAAATTAAAGAGAAATTCTTATAGGAAATAATTTTTATTAAAATTTCAGGGGGAAATTTATACAAAAATTGAATTTTAAAGAATTATTATAGAGAAAATAAATTAAAGAAGAATTCTTATAGAAAATAATTTTTATTAAAATTTCAGGGGGGAATTTATATAAAAATTGAATTTTAAAGAATTATTATGGAGAAAATAAATTAAAGAGAAATTCTTATAGGAAATAATTTTTATTTAAATTTCAGGGGAAAATTTATATAAAAATTGAATTTTAAAGAATTATTATAGAGAAAATAAATTAAAGAAGAATTCTTATAGAAAATAATTTTTATTTAAATTTTAGGGGGAAATTTATACAAAAATTGAATTTTAAAGAATTATTATGGAATAAAATAAATTAAAGAAGAATTTTTATAGAAAATAATTTTTATTTAAATTTTAGAGGAAAATTTATATAAAAATTGAATTTTAAAGAATTATTATGGAGAAAATAAATTAAAGAAGAATTTTTATAGAAAATAATTTTTATTCAAATTTCAGAGGGGAATTTATATAAAAATTGAATTTTAAAGAATTATTATGGAGAAAACAAATTAAAGAGAAATTCTTATAGGAAATAATTTTTATTAAAATTTCAGGGGGAAATTTATACAAAAATTGAATTTTAAAGAATTATTATGGAGAAAATAAATTAAAGAGAAATTCTTATAGGAAATAATTTTTATTTAAATTTCAGAGGAAAATTTATACAAAAATTGAATTTTAAAGAATTATTATAGAGAAAATAAATTAAAGAAGAATTCTTATAGAAAATAATTTTTATTAAAATTTCAGGGGGAAATTTATATAAAAATTGAATTTTAAAGAATTATTATGGAGAAAACAAATTAAAGAGAAATTCTTATAGGAAATAATTTTTATTTAAATTTCAGAGGAAAATTTATACAAAAATTGAATTTTAAAGAATTATTATGGAGAAAACAAATTAAAGAGAAATTCTTATAGGAAATAATTTTTATTAAAATTTCAGGGGGAAATTTATACAAAAATTGAATTTTAAAGAATTATTATGGAGAAAACAAATTAAAGAGAAATTCTTATAGGAAATAATTTTTATTTAAATTTCAGAGGAAAATTTATACAAAAATTGAATTTTAAAGAATTATTATAGAGAAAATAAATTAAAGAAGAATTCTTATAGAAAATAATTTTTATTAAAATTTCAGGGGGAAATTTATATAAAAATTGAATTTTAAAGAATTATTATGGAGAAAATAAATTAAAGAGAAATTCTTATAGGAAATAATTTTTATTTAAATTTCAGGGGAAAATTTATATAAAAATTGAATTTTAAAGAATTATTATAGAGAAAATAAATTAAAGAAGAATTCTTATAGAAAATAATTTTTATTTAAATTTTAGGGGGAAATTTATACAAAAATTGAATTTTAAAGAATTATTATGGAATAAAATAAATTAAAGAAGAATTTTTATAGAAAATAATTTTTATTTAAATTTTAGAGGAAAATTTATATAAAAATTGAATTTTAAAGAATTATTATGGAGAAAATAAATTAAAGAAGAATTCTTATAGAAAATAATTTTTATCTAAATTTTAGGGGGAAATTTATACAAAAATTGAATTTTAAAGAATTATTATGGAGAAAATAAATTAAAGAAGAATTCTTATAGAAAATAATTTTTATATAAATTTTAGGGGGAAATTTATACAAAAATTGAATTTTAAAGAATTATTATGGAGAAAATAAATTAAAGAAGAATTCTTATAGAAAATAATTTTTATTTAAATTTTGGGGGGAAATTTATATAAAAATTGAATTTAAAAGAATTATTATGGAGAAAATAAATTAAAGAAGAATTCTCATAGAAAATAATTTTTATTTAAATTTCAGGGGGAAATTTATACAAAAATTGAATTTAGGGGGGATTTTCTAGATTTTTTTGTAATTTGAGGGAGATTTTCATTCTAAAATTTTTATTACTTATTGAACGTTATTGATAAGTAAAGATATTAGTATGAATTTTTTTGTAAAATAGAAAATATAGAAAAAAACGAAATTTAGAATTTTAATTTTGGTATATATATATATATAAATAATTTATATTAATAAATATTTATATATATATATAAATAATTTATATTAATAAATATTTATAATATATATATATAAATAATTTATTGAATAATATTAATTTATATATATATAAATAATTTATTTATTAAATATTTATATATATATAAATTATTTATATATATATAAATAATTTATTCATTAAATATTTATATATATATAAATTATTTATATATATCTAATTAAATTTAAATATCTCTAATAAATTTATGTATAATATATACATTTATATTAATTTTTAAATTTTTTACTACAGAACAATAATAATTTAATAATATACTATATATTTAATTATAATATCAACATTTGTAAAATGAATCCATTTATGAATATATCCTAGAGTAAAACTAGTTATTAGACATTTATATCAGATTTAATTAATTCATAATAACCTATAAATATTCATACAATTATAAATATATAAATTTAATTATAAATAAATAATTTATTATATAAATATTTATATATATATAAATTATTTAATATATATTAAATATTTATTTATTAGGTATTTATATATATATAATAATAATATATATATATATATTTATTTTTATAAATATTTTATTATATATAAAGAGAATTAAGAATTTATATTTATTTAATTAATTTTTAAAATATTTTAATATATATATATATAATTATTTAATAATATATAAATTATTTATATATATATATACATTTAATGCTTAACCATCTGTGTAAATTATAATATCCTAATATGAATCACATTTATATAAATACATAACAATCTCTTACTCTAAACATCTAATCTATATAATATTCATTCCAATATACATATAATTATATGCCATTTATATATACATTTATATATATATAAATTATTTATATAATATATATATATTTAATTAATTTATATATGCATATATATATATATAAATTATTTATATATATATATTTATATATATAATTAAATTATATATACATATATATATATATAAATTATTTATATATATATATATATTTAATTAAATTATATATACATATATATATATATAAATTATTTATATATATATATATATATATTTAATTAAATTATATATACATATATATATATATAAATTATTTATATATATATATATATATTTAATTAAATTTAATTATTCCTAATAAATTTATTTATATATATTAATTTATATATATATAAATAATTTATTTATTAAATATTTATATATATATAAATTATTTATATATATCTAATTAAATTTAAATATCTCTAATAAATTTATGTATAATATATACATTTATATTAATTTTTAAATTTTTTACTACAGAACAATAATAATTTAATAATATACTATATATTTAATTATAATATCAACATTTGTAAAATGAATCCATTTATGAATATATCCTAGAGTAAAACTAGTTATTAGACATTTATATCAGATTTAATTAATTCATAATAACCTATAAATATTCATACAATTATAAATATATAAATTTAATTATAAATAAATAATTTATTATATAAATATTTATATATATATAAATTATTTAATATATATTAAATATTTATTTGTTAGGTATTTATATATATATAATAATAATATATATATATATATATTTATTTTTATAAATATTTTATTATATATAAAGAGAATTAAGAATTTATATTTATTTAATTAATTTTTAAAATATTTTAATATATATATATATAATTATTTAATAATATATAAATTATTTATATATATATATACATTTAATGCTTAACCATCTGTGTAAATTATAATATCCTAATATGAATCACATTTATATAAATACATAACAATCTCTTACTCTAAACATCTAATCTATATAATATTCATTCCAATATACATATAATTATATGCCATTTATATATACATTTATATATATATAAATTATTTATATAATATATATATATTTAATTAATTTATATATGCATATATATATATATAAATTATTTATATATATATATTTATATATATAATTAAATTATATATACATATATATATATATAAATTATTTATATGAATATATACATATATATATATGTATATATACATATAAATTATTTATATATATATATATATATATATATATATATATATATATATATATATATATATATATATATATATATATATATATATATATATATATATATATATATATATATATATATATATATATATATATATATATATATATAATACATAATAATATTTATTTTATTGGAAAAAAAAAAAAAAAAGAGAAAGTGAATAATTTAATTAAATTATTTTATAGTTAATTAATTTAATATTGAGTTTAAATTTTATTATGAGAAGTAAAATAAATGAAAAATTTTTAATAAAATTTATTGGGTTTAAATATATTTAATAAACCTATAATAATAAGTTAAGTTGTGCATTAGCGTCAATAATAAATAAAAAAAAAAATGAGAAAAAAGCTTTGATTTGGGGGGAAAATGATTTTTTTTTAGAAAAAAATAATAATTTTATTGAATTAATATGAAAAATTTAAATTTAGGGGTAAATTTAAATAAAATAAGGGGTAATTAATTAATATAAAATTTTAGGGAAATTTTATTTATAAAAAATTTGTATTGAATTAGTAATAAAAATTTATTTGAGTGAATTTTTTTATATAAAATTATTTATGGAAAGAATTTATATGGAATTATTAATATTTAAAATTTATTGAATTAATTTAGTAAATTTTTAATAATAGTTGATTTATATTAAAATTAAATATATTTAATAAACCTATAATAATAAGTTAAGTTGTGCATTAGCGTCAATAATAAATAAAAAAAAAAATGAGAAAAAAGCTTTGATTTGGGGGAAAAATGATTTTTTTTTAGAAAAAAATAATAATTTTATTGAATTAATATGAAAAATTTAAATTTAGGGGTAAATTTAAATAAAATAAGGGGTGATTAATTAATATAAAATTTTAGGGAAATTTTATTTATAAAAAATTTGCATAGAATTAGTAATAAAAATTTATTTGAGTGAATTTTTTATATAAAATTATTTATGAAAAGAATTATTAGGGGAATTTTATTCATAAAAAATTTGTATTGAATTAGTAATAAAAATTTATTTGAATGAATTTTTTATATAAAATTATTTATGAAAAGAATTATTAGGGGAATTTTATTCATAAAAAATTTGTATTGAATTAGTAATAAAAATTTATTTGAATGAATTTTTTATATAAAATTATTTATGAAAAGAATTATTAGGGAAATTTTATTTGTAAAAAATTTGTATTGAATTAGTAATAAAAATTTATTTGAGTGGACTTTTTATATAAAATTATTTATAAAAAAGAATTATTAGGGGAATTTTATTCATAAAAAATTTGTATTGAATTAGTAATAAAAATTTATTTGAATGAATTTTTAATATAAAATTATTTATGAAAAGAATTATTAGGGGAATTTTATTCATAAAAAATTTGTATTGAATTAGTAATAAAAATTTATTTGAATGAATTTTTTATATAAAATTATTTATGAAAAGAATTATTAGGGAAATTTTATTTGTAAAAAATTTGTATTGAATTAGTAATAAAAATTTATTTGAGTGGACTTTTTATATAAAATTATTTATAAAAAAGAATTATTGGGAAAATTTTATTTATAAAAAAATTTGTATTGAATTAGTAATAAAAATTTATTTGAATGAATTTTTTATATGAAATTATTTATGAAAAGAATTATTAGGGAAATTTTATTTATAAAAAAATTTTTATTGAATTAGTAATAAAAATTTATTTGAGTGGATTTTTTATATAAAATTATTTATAAAAAAGAATTATTGGGAAAATTTTATTTATAAAAAAATTTGTATTGAATTAGTAATAAAAATTTATTTGAATGAATTTTCTATATGAAGTTATTTATGAAAAGAATTATTAGGGAAATTTTATTTGTAAAAAAATTTGTATTGAATTAGTAATAAAAATTTATTTGAATGAATTTTCTATATGAAGTTATTTATGAAAAGAATTATTAGGGAAATTTTATTTGTAAAAAAATTTGTATTGAATTAGTAATAAAAATTTATTTGAATGAATTTTCTATATGAAGTTATTTATGAAAAGAATTATTAGGGAAATTTTATTTATAAAAAAATTTGTATTGAATTAGTAATAAAAATTTATTTGAGTGAATTTTTTATATTAAATTATTTATGAAAAGAATTATTAGGGAAATTTTATTTGTAAAAAAATTTGTATTGAATTAGTAATAAAAATTTATTTGAATGAATTTTCTATATGAAGTTATTTATGAAAAGAATTATTAGGGAAATTTTATTTGTAAAAAAATTTGTATTGAATTAGTAATAAAAATTTATTTGAATGAATTTTCTATATGAAATTATTTATGAAAAGAATTATTAGGGAAATTTTATTTATAAAAAAATTTGTATTGAATTAGTAATAAAAATTTATTTGAGTGGACTTTTTATATAAAATTATTTATAAAAAAGAATTATTAGGGAAATTTTATTTGTAAAAAAATTTGTATTGAATTAGTAATAAAAATTTATTTGAATGAATTTTCTATATGAAGTTATTTATGAAAAGAATTATTAGGGAAATTTTATTTGTAAAAAAATTTGTATTGAATTAGTAATAAAAATTTATTTGAATGAATTTTTTATATGAAGTTATTTATGAAAAGAATTATTAGGGAAATTTTATTTGTAAAAAAATTTGTATTGAATTAGTAATAAAAATTTATTTGAGTGGACTTTTTATATAAAATTATTTATAAAAAAGAATTATTAGGGAAATTTTATTTGTAAAAAAATTTGTATTGAATTAGTAATAAAAATTTATTTGAATGAATTTTTTATATGAAGTTATTTATGAAAAGAATTATTAGGGAAATTTTATTTGTAAAAAAATTTGTATTGAATTAGTAATAAAAATTTATTTGAATGAATTTTTTATATGAAGTTATTTATGAAAAGAATTATTAGGGAAATTTTATTTATAAAAAAATTTGTATTGAATTAGTAATAAAAATTTATTTGAGTAAATTTTTTATATTAAATTATTTATGAAAAGAATTATTAGGGAAATTTTATTTATAAAAAATTTGTATTGAATTAGTAATAAAAATTTATTTGAATGAATTTTTTTTATATAAAATTATTTATGGGAAGAATTTATATGGAATTATTAATATTTAAAATTTATTGAAATAATTTAGTAAATTTTTAATAATAGTTGATTTATATTAAAATTAAATATATTTAATAAACCTATAATAATAAGTTAAGTTGTACATTAGCGTCAATAATAAATAAAAAAAAAAATGAGAAAAAAGCTTTGATTTGGGGGAAAAATGATTTTTTTTAGAAAAAAATAATAATTTTATTGAATTAATATGAAAAATTTAAATTTAGGGGTAAATTTAAATAAAATAAGGGGTAATTAATTAATATAAAATTTTAGGGAAATTTTATTTTGAAAAATTTGTATAGAATTAGTAATAAAAATTTATTTGAATGAATTTTTTATATAAAATTATTTATGAAAAGAATTATTAGGGGAATTTTATTCATAAAAAAATTTGTATAGAATTAGTAATAAAAATTTATTTGAATGAATTTTCTATATAAAATTATTTATAAAAAAGAATTATTGGGGAAATTTTATTTATAAAAAAATTTGTATTGAATTAGTAATAAAAATTTATTTGAGTGGATTTTTTATATAAAATTATTTATAAAAAAGAATTATTAGGGAAATTTTATTTATAAAAAATTTGTATTGAATTAGTAATAAAAATTTATTTGAGTGAATTTTTTATATTAAATTATTTATGAAAAGAATTATTAGGGAAATTTTATTTGTAAAAAAATTTGTATTGAATTAGTAATAAAAATTTATTTGAATGGATTTTCTATATGAAATTATTTATGAAAAGAATTATTAGGGAAATTTTATTTATAAAAAAATTTGTATTGAATTAGTAATAAAAATTTATTTGAATGAATTTTCTATATGAAATTATTTATGAAAAGAATTATTAGGGAAATTTTATTTGTAAAAAATTTGTATTGAATTAGTAATAAAAATTTATTTGAATGGATTTTTTATATGAAATTATTTATGAAAAGAATTATTAGGGAAATTTTATTTATAAAAAAATTTGTATTGAATTAGTAATAAAAATTTATTTGAATGAATTTTCTATATGAAATTATTTATGAAAAGAATTATTAGGGAAATTTTATTTGTAAAAAATTTGTATTGAATTAGTAATAAAAATTTATTTGAATGGATTTTCTATATGAAATTATTTATGAAAAGAATTATTAGGGGAATTTTATTTATAAAAAAATTTGTATTGAATTAGTAATAAAAATTTATTTGAATGAATTTTCTATATGAAATTATTTATGAAAAGAATTATTAGGGAAATTTTATTTATAAAAAATTTGTATTGAATTAGTAATAAAAATTTATTTGAGTGAATTTTTTATATTAAATTATTTATGAAAAGAATTATTAGGGAAATTTTATTTGTAAAAAAATTTGTATTGAATTAGTAATAAAAATTTATTTGAATGGATTTTCTATATGAAATTATTTATGAAAAGAATTATTAGGGAAATTTTATTTATAAAAAAATTTGTATTGAATTAGTAATAAAAATTTATTTGAATGGATTTTTTATATGAAATTATTTATGAAAAGAATTATTAGGGAAATTTTATTTATAAAAAAATTTGTATTGAATTAGTAATAAAAATTTATTTGAATGAATTTTCTATATGAAATTATTTATGAAAAGAATTATTAGGGAAATTTTATTTGTAAAAAATTTGTATTGAATTAGTAATAAAAATTTATTTGAATGGATTTTCTATATGAAATTATTTATGAAAAGAATTATTAGGGGAATTTTATTTATAAAAAAATTTGTATTGAATTAGTAATAAAAATTTATTTGAATGAATTTTCTATATGAAATTATTTATGAAAAGAATTATTAGGGAAATTTTATTTATAAAAAAATTTGTATTGAATTAGTAATAAAAATTTATTTGAGTGGATTTTTTATATAAAATTATTTATAAAAAAGAATTATTAGGGAAATTTTATTTATAAAAAAATTTGTATTGAATTAGTAATAAAAATTTATTTGAGTGGACTTTTTATATAAAATTATTTATAAAAAAGAATTATTAGGGAAATTTTATTTATAAAAAAATTTGTATTGAATTAGTAATAAAAATTTATTTGAGTGGACTTTTTATATAAAATTATTTATGAAAATTATTAGGGAAATTTTATTTATAAAAAAAATTTGTATTGAATTAGTAATAAAAATTTATTTGAATTAATTTTCTATATGAAATTATTTATGAAAAGAATTATTAGGGAAATTTTATTTATAAAAAAATTTGTATTGAATTAGCAATAAAAATTTATTTGAGTGGACTTTTTATATAAAATTATTTATAAAAAAGAATTATTGGGAAAATTTTATTTATAAAAAATTTGTATTGAATTAGTAATAAAAATTTATTTGAATGAATTTTTTATATGAAATTATTTATGAAAAGAATTATTAGGAAAATTTTATTTATAAAAAATTTGTATTGAATTAGTAATAAAAATTTATTTGAATGAATTTTCTATATGAAATTATTTATGAAAAGAATTATTAGGGAAATTTTATTTATAAAAAATTTGTATTGAATTAGTGACAAAAAATTATTTGAATGAATTTTTTATATGAAATTATTTATGAAAAGAATTATTAGGGAAATTTTATTTATAAAAAATTTGTATTGAATTAATAATAAAAATTTATTTGAATGAATTTTTTTTATATAAAATTATTTATGGGGAGAATTTATATGGAATTATTAATATTTAAAATTTATTGAATTAATTTAGTAAATTTTTAATAATAGTTGATTTATATTAAAATTAAATATATTTAATAAACCTATAATAATAAGTTAAGTTGTGCATTAGCGTCAATAATAAATAAAAAAAAAAATGAGAAAAAAGCTTTGATTTGGGGGAAAAATGATTTTTTTTTAGAAAAAAATAATAATTTTATTGAATTAGTATGAAAAATTTAAATTTAGGGGTAAATTTAAATAAAATAAGGGGTAATTAACTAATATAAAATTTAGGGAAATTTTATTTTAAAAAATTTGTATAGAATTAGTAATAAAAATTTATTTGAATGAATTTTTTATATAAAATTATTTATGAAAAGAATTATTAGGGGAATTTTATTCATAAAAAAATTTGTATAGAATTAGTGATAAAAATTTATTTGAATGAATTTTTTATATTAAATTATTTATGAAAAGAATTATTAGGGAAATTTTATTTGTAAAAAATTTGTATTGAATTAGTAATAAAAATTTATTTGAGTGGACTTTTTATATAAAATTATTTATAAAAAATTATTAGGGAAATTTTATTTGTAAAAAATTTGTATTGAATTAGTAACAAAAATTTATTTGAGTGGACTTTTTATATAAAAAAGATTTTAAAAAATTTGTATAGAATTAGTAATAAAAATTTATTTGAATGAATTTTTTATATAAAATTATTTATGAAAAGAATTATTAGGGGGATTTTATTCATAAAAAAAATTTGTATAGAATTAGCAATAAAAATTTATTTGGATGAATTTTTTATATTAAATTATTTATGAAAAGAATTATTAGGGAAATTTTATTTGTAAAAAATTTGTATTGAATTAGTAATAAAAATTTATTTGAGTGGACTTTTTATATAAAAAAGAATTATTGGGAAAATTTTATTTATAAAAAATTTGTATTGAATTAGTAATAAAAATTTATTTGAATGAATTTTTTATATTAAACTATTTATGAAAAGAATTATTGGGAAAATTTTATTCATAAAAAATTTGTATTGAATTAGTAATAAAAATTTATTTGAGTACACTTTTTATATAAAATTATTTATAAAAAAGAATTATTGGGAAAATTTTATTTATAAAAAATTTGTATTGAATTAATAATAAAAATTTATTTGAGTGGACTTTTTATATAAAATTATTTATAAAAAAGAATTATTGGGAAAATTTTATTTATAAAAAATTTGTATTGAATTAGTAATAAAAATTTATTTGAATGAATTTTTTATATAAAATTATTTATAAAAAAGAATTATTGGGAAAATTTTATTTGTAAAAAATTTGTATTGAGTTAGTAATAAAAATTTATTTGAATTAATTTTTTATATTAAATTATTTATGAAAAGAATTATTAGGGAAATTTTACTTATAAAAAAATTTGTATTGAATTAGTAATAAAAATTTATTTGAGTGGATTTTTTTATATAAAATTATTTATAAAAAAGAATTATTGGGAAAATTTTATTTGTAAAAAAATTTATATTAAATTAATAATAAAAATTTATTTGAGTGGATTTTTTTATATAAAATTATTTATAAAAAAGAATTATTGGGAAAATTTTATTTGTAAAAAAATTTATATTAAATTAATAATAAAAATTTATTTGAGTGAATTTTTTATATTAAATTATTTATGAAAAGAATTATTAGGGAAATTTTATTTGTAAAAAAATTTGTATTGAATTAGTAATAAAAATTTATTTGAATGGATTTTTTATATGAAATTATTTATGAAAAGAATTATTAGGGAAATTTTATTTATAAAAAAATTTGTATTGAATTAGTAATAAAAATTTATTTGAATGAATTTTTTATATGAAATTATTTATGAAAAGAATTATTAGGGAAATTTTATTTATAAAAAAATTTGTATTGAATTAGTAATAAAAATTTATTTGAGTGGATTTTTTATATAAAATTATTTATAAAAAAGAATTGGGAAAATTTTATTTATAAAAAATTTGTATTGAATTAGTAATAAAAATTTATTTGAATGAATTTTTTATATGAAATTATTTATGGAAAGAATTATTAGGAAAATTTTATTTATAAAAAATTTGTATTGAATTAGTAATAAAAATTTATTTGAATGAATTTTCTATATGAAATTATTTATGAAAAGAATTATTAGGGAAATTTTATTTATAAAAAATTTGTATTGAATTAGTAATAAAAATTTATTTGAATGAATTTTTTATATGAAATTATTTATGAAAAGAATTATTAGGGAACCTTTATTTATAAAAAAATTTGTGTTGAATTAACAATAAAAATTTATTTGAATAAATTTTTATATAAAATTATTTATAAAAAGAATTATTAGGAAACTTATTTATGAAAAGTTTAGTATTAAATTAAAATAAGAATTTATTTGAGTATAAATATATATATATATATATATATATATATATATATATATATATAAATAAAAATTTATATAAAAATTATATTAAATTAATAATAAAAGTTTATTAATTAATATTGAAAATTTTTAATAAAATATCTTATTAAAAAATTATATAAAAAATATTTGGTTCTACATTTATATAAATATAAATGATTGAAGGTGAATTTTATAGAAAATTTAATTATAGTTTAAAAATTAATTATAAAAATTTATTTATAAATGAAATTTATTTAAAAGTAAAAATTTAAAAAATTTTTATAAATTTTGTGTAAAAATTAAGTTTATATTTAAATGAAAGTTTGACAAAGAAATTTAAAATAAATAATGGTAAATTTTAGTGCCAGCATCAGCGGTTACACTATTGTTATGAGTTAATTAATGAAATAATTAGAGATTTTGAAATTTAGTTTAAATGTATATTATTTTTTTTGGTGAAATATAAAAGTATAATATATTTAATTATTAAAATACAAATTTTTGAGAAATCTTAAGAATAGACTAGGATTAGATACCCTATTATAAAGATAAATTTAAAATGTTAAATATTAAATGTTAATCATTAAAATTAAATAATATGGCGGCTTTATATACTTATTAGAGGAACTTGTTTATTAAATTGATATCCCACGTTAAGATAAACTTAAATGGAAAATTTATGTATTGTTGTTTAAAAAATTTATAGAAATTTTATTTTTGAAATATTATATATATATATATATATATATATATAATAGTAATTCAAATCAAAATGTAGTTTATTTAAGATATAATGAGTTACATAAAAATTATTTTTTTTTAAATTAAATTTTAATATTTAATAAAGATAGGATTTAAAAGTAAATTTTATAAATTAATGAAATTGAAATTAGTTTTATTTAGTGTACAAATTGCCCGTCACTTTCATTATAAATGGAATAAGTCGTAACATAGTAAAGGTATTGGAAAATGTTTTTAATAAAAAATTTAGTTTAATATAAAAATATTTCGTTTACATTGAAAAGATTTACATGAAATAAAATTTTAAATTAAATAATTAAATATTTAGGGTTGATAGTGTTTAAGGTTAAATATATTATAAAAAAAATTATTTTAAAAAATTAAATTTTTAGTATTTATTTAAGAAAAAAATAAAAATTTTATATACATAGTATTGTGAAAGATAATAAATAAAATATTTAAAAGTAGAATTTATTTTTGTACCTTTTGTATCAGGGGTTATTAAAATTTAAATATAGTTTATATTATTCTCGAATATAAATGAGCTAATTAATTAAAATTTTTTTTGTAGCAAAAAAATTATGAATATTTAATTTGATGTGAAATGTAATACGAATTTATAGATATCTAGTTTTTTTAGAAATGAATTTAATTCATATATTTATTTTAATAATATATATATATATATATATATATATTAATAAATATAAATAATTTAGGGGATAAACTTTAAATTAAATTTATAATTTTTAATTGAAATATAATAAATAAATTAATTTTAAAATTTAATATATTATAGAAAAAATTTAATAATTTAATAATAATAATATATATATATATATATATATATATAAAAAAAAATTTAATTAACTAGAATATAATTTAATTATAAAAAAAATTAAATAAATTAAAAATTTAAAGATATAATGATAATATAAGTAATTGATTATATAAATATAAATATATATATATATATATATATATAATATTAAAGAATTTGGCAAAAATTATACTCACCTGTTTAACAAAAACATGTCTTTTTGAATTTAATTTAAAGTTGTCCCTGCTCCATGAATAATTTTTAAATAGCTGCAGTATACTGACTGTACAAAGGTAGCATAATCATTTGTCTTTTAATTAAAGGCTGGAATGAAAGGGTTGATGAAGTATAAACTGTTTCAATATTAAATAATGAAATTAAATTTTAAGTAAAAATGCTTAAATTAATTTAAGGGACGATAAGACCCTATAGAATTTAATAAATTAATAAAGTTTTTAATTTATTTATAAGAAAATTTATTAATTTATTTTATTGGGGTGATATTTAAATTTAATAAACTTTAAATTAAGAAATCATAAATTAATGTTAATAAAAATGATATTGTATTATAAATTATAAGAAAAATTACCTTAGGGATAACAGCATAATATCTTTAAGAAGGCCTTATTTATAAAGATGTTTATGACCTCGATGTTGAATTAAGATAAATTTTAAATGCAGAAGTTTAAAAATTAAGTCTGTTCGACTTTTGAAATCTTACATGATTTGAGTTCAGATCGGTGTAAGCCAGATCGGTTTCTATCTTTAAAAGTAAAATAATATTTTTGTACGAAAGGACTAAGTATTTTTAATAATTAATATTATATATATATATATATATATATAAATGTAAATAATTATTTTGGCAGATTAGTGTAATAAATTTAGAATTTAATAAAGTATGCAATAAGTATACAGATAATAATTTATGTATTAAAATTTAATTTATATTTTAATTTATTTTTTTTTATTGTTTTAATTTTAATAATATTAATTAGTATAGCTTTTTTAACATTATTTGAACGAAAAGTATTAGGGTTTATTCAAAATCGAAAGGGACCAAATAAAGTATTAATTATAGGAATTTTTCAACCTTTTAGAGATGTAATTAAATTATTAAATAAGGAATTATTTTTTTTAGATAAAATTAATTTAAATTATTATATATTTATACCTATAATTTCTTTAATTTTATCTATAATATTATGGTTAGTTTACCCATTTTATGTAAATATATTTTCAATAAATTTAGGAATTTTATTTATATTAAGATTAATGAGTGTAGGGGTTTTTCCAATTATATTAGGGGGGTGGGCTTCAAATTCTAATTATTCTATATTGGGTGCTATTCGTTCAGTTGCCCAATCAATTTCTTATGAAGTAAGATTATTTTTAATTATTTTTAATTTAATTTTATTAGTTGAAAGGTTTAATTTATTAGAATTTTTAAAATTTCAAGAAAATATTAAATTTTTAATTATAATTTATCCAGTTTATTTAATATTTATGGTTAGAATATTAATTGAATTAAATCGTACTCCTTTTGATTTAGTTGAAGGAGAATCTGAGTTAGTCTCTGGTTTTAATACAGAGTATTTTAGAAGATTATTTGCTTTAATTTTTATATCTGAATACTTAAGGATTATTTTTATAAGGTTTTTAGTAACAATTATGTTTTTAGGGTTTAAATTATTAAGATTTAAATTTATTGTTAGAATAATTTTTCATATATTTTTTGTGATTTGAATTCGAGGGGTTTTACCTCGAATTCGTTATGATGAATTAATAATAATATGTTGAAAGAAATTTTTATCGTTATCATTATTATATATTTTATTTATTTTAAGGATAAAGGAATTAATTATTTATATAAATATAAGTTAATAGATAGTTTTATATCTATAAAATATTTTCAAAATAAATGCTATTAAAGCTTATTAACTAATAAATTAATTTATCTCAGATATAATTTAGTGAGGGGGTTAAAATGAAATATAAAAAGTAAATTAATGTAAATAATATTCTTAAGTTAATAAATGGAGGCTCAATTAATTGCCTTCCTAACCATGTTAATATGATAAAAGATAAAATAAAAATTCAAAAAAGAATTTTTCTTAAAAAATAAAATTTTCTTGAAGTTAATTTATTATAATTTAAAATAGGTATAAATATTAAAATTAAAATAGATGAAAATAAACCTAGAACTCCACCAAATTTATTAGGAATAATTCGTAAAATTGTGTAAGCAAATAAAAAATATCATTCAGGTTTAATATGTTCAGGTGTAATTATAGGGTTAGCTATAATAAAATTATCTGGGTCACTTAAATTATAAGGAAAAATTAAAGTAACTATAATAAATAGAAATAAAATTAATATATATCCAAGTACATCTTTAATAAGAAAATAAGGTGAAAAATAAATTAAGTAAAATTTATTTCTGGATCCTATAGGGTTATTTGATCCTGAATTATGTAAGAAGAAAAGATGGATAATTACTAAAAATAAAATTATAAATGGGAGAATAAAATGAAAGGTATAGAATCGGTTTAATGTGGCATTATTAATAGAAAATCCTCCTCAAATTCATTCAACTAATATTTTTCCAATAAAAGGTAAGGCTGATAATAAGTTAGTAATAACTGTAGCTCCTCAAAAAGATATTTGTCCTCATGGTAAAACATAACCTAAGAATGCTGTTGCTATTGATATAATTAAAATAATTACTCCGATTAATCAAACATTAACTAATTTGAAAGAGTGATAATAAATTCCTCGGGCAATATGAAGAAATATAGTAAAAAAAAAGAAAGATGCTCCATTTATATGGATAAGACGGATTCATCATCCGAACTTAACATTTTTTATAATATGAATTGTTCTATGAAAAGCAAGATTAATATTAGGGCAATAATGTATAGATAAAAATAGACCTGAAATAATTTGAATAATTAAAAATAATCCTAAAATTGAACCAAAATTTCATCATATATTAATATTTATGGGGGATGGTAATTTATTTAGAGAATAATTGAAAATTGATAAAATTTTATTATTTTTTAATAGTTTAGAAAATTTCATTAATTAATAATTTTTCGTAAGGGTTTATATTTTGATAAACAAATTTTTATTGAGAATAATAAAGTAATTAATAAATAAAAAATTATTAAGAAGGTAACTTTATAAAGTGGGTATGTATAAGTTTTGTAAATAAATAATGAATTAGAAGTTTTAAATTTAATATTAATTGAATAATTAAAAAAATAATAAAAAAATATAACAAAAATTAATATAATTACTATAAATCAAATAAAGTTTAGGTTAGATTTAAACGATTTATTATAATAATTGTTAATTAATCTTGTAAAATAAAGGAATATAATTATATTTCCTCTAATTATTGAAATAAAAATTATGAAACAATATAATGATTTTTGAGTAATTAAATAATTTAAAATTAAATAAATTAAAGTGAATAAAATTAAGCTTATTATGAAATTTAGTGGGGAGATATTTTTATTATATATAATAATAATAATTATATATATATTAATATAAAGTATAAATTTAATAAAAAATTCATAAGAACTGTTCATTGAATTCAAGAAATAGTTTAAATAGAATATTAATTTTGGGGATTAAAGATATTAAGGTTAATTTTCTTGAAGTTTAAGCTAAAGAAAAAATTTTCATATTTAATTTACAAAATTAATATTTTATTTTAAATTATTTAGCTAAATTGATTTATTTAAATAATTATTATTTAGTAATAGTTTTATTAATTTTATTAATAATTTTTATATTTATAGAGAATTTTTTAATATTTTTAATTGGATTGGAATATATATTAATATTTTATTTGTTTATAACTTTAATTATTTCTGACAGTTTAAATAATGATTGAATATTTATATATATATTAATTATAGGAGTTTGTGAAAGAGTTATTGGTATTTCTTTAATAGTTAGAATTGTTCATATGTATGGTTCACAAAGAATAAAAATTTTAAATTTAAAATGATAGTAGAAATTTTAATTATTACTTATTTATATTTAATATTATTTAAAAATAAATTTATAAAAATAAGTTTATTAAAAAATTTTATTAGATGTGTGTTAATATTTTTAACAGTAAAAATTTTTTTTAAATATAATTTTATTGTAAATTTTTCTATAATAAGTAGATTATTTAGGTTAAATAATTATTCATTTATATTAATTATACTAAGTTTATGAATTTTTGGTATTATTTTTTTATTTTTAATAGATAAGAATATTTTATTATGTATAAAAATACATTTAGTTTTATTAATTATTTTAATAATATTTTTTATAAGAATTCAATTATTATTATTTTATTTTATATTTGAAGTAAGGTTAATTTTAATTTTTTTTATAATTATTAAATGGGGGTTAGGGGAAAAACGGTTGGAAGCTGCTTATTTTATAATATTTTATACAATATTTTTTTCTTTACCTTTTTTAATTTTTTTATTTTTAATTATAAATGAATTAATATTAGATTTAATAATAATAGTAGAATTAAAAAAAATTAAAATAAGAAGTTATTTTTTTATATTTATAATAGGAACTTTTTTAGTAAAGATTCCTATATATATATTTCATGGGTGGTTATTAAAGGCTCATGTTGAAGCCCCAGTATATAGTTCAATAATTTTAGCTTCAATTTTATTAAAATTAGGAACTTATGGTTTATTACAAATAGTAATTATATTTTATTATTTATTTATAAATATAAAATTTTATATAATAATAATTAGTTTATTAGGCAGAGTTATTTTGAGGGGGTTATGTTTACGCCAATTAGATATAAAAATTTTAGTTGCTTATTCATCAGTTGTTCATATAGGAATTTTAATTAGAAGAATGTTAACATTTTTTAAAATTAGAGTAATTGGGAGGTATATTATTATAATTGCTCATGGGTTATGTTCTTCTGGTTTATTTTTTTTAGTAAATATTTGTTATCAAGAAACTAATAGACGTTTAATATTAATTAATAAAGGATTAATAAATTATATACCTAAAATAAGAATAATATGATTTTTATTATGTTCTTCAAATATATCTGCCCCAGTGTCATTAAATTTAGTGGGAGAAATTATATTATTAGTAGGGTTAATAATATGAATAGAGTATTTAATAATTGTTATAATTTTTTTTTGTTTTTTTAGATTTATTTATTCATTATATTTATTTTGTTATGTCCAACATGGGGAATTAAATTATTATTTAAAAATTAAAAGAAGTAAAATAATTAATTATATTGTATTAATTTTACATTGATTACCTTTAAATATTATATTTTTGGATTTAATTTTTTTTTAATTTAAATAGTTTAAGAAAAAAATTTTGAATTGTGGTTTCAAAGATGTATAATAACTTTAAATTATTTATGAATTAATAGTTTATGGGGTGATTATATTTTTTTTAGGTATATTTTTTATTTTAATAAGTATATATATATATATATATAATATAATAATAATTTTAGAGTGAACAATTTTTATATTAAGTAGAATAAAATTTAATTATATAATTTATTTAGATTATATAGGTTTAATATATATAGGAGTTGTTTTAATTATTTCTTTTTTTATTATATTTTATAGAATAAATTATATAAATGGGGATATATATATTAATCGATTTAAATATTTATTATTATTATTTATTTTTTCAATATGTTTAATAATTTTAAGTCCAAGGATTTTAAGAATTTTATTAGGATGAGATGGGTTAGGTTTAATTTCTTATTGTTTAGTAATTTATTATCAAAATAAGAATTCTTATAATTCAGGGATATTAACTATTCTTTGTAATCGATTAGGAGATGTTGGGTTATTAATATTAATTAGAATATCATCATTTTTAGGTTCTTGAAATTTAATATTATATAGAATAAGATTAATTATAATAATTTTAATGTTAATTTTAATAATTACAAAAAGTGCTCAATTACCTTTTTCGGCTTGATTACCTGCTGCTATAACTGCCCCTACTCCTATTTCTTCTTTAGTACATTCTTCTACTTTGGTTACTGCTGGTATTTATTTAATAATTCGGTATAATAAATTTATTTTAATTGAAGTGAAAAGATATATTATTATTATTTCTAGTTTAACAATGTTTATGGCTGGGTTAATAGCAAATTATGAATATAATTTAAAAAAAGTAATTGCTCTTTCAACTTTAAGACAATTAGGGTTTATAATAAGAATTTTAGGGTTAGGTATAGTAAATTTAGGGTTTTATCATTTATTAATTCATGCTTTTTTTAAATCTTTAATATTTATATGTGTTGGGGGGTATATTCATACATCTTTAGGAAGGCAAGATTTACGTAAATTTAAAGGTGTAATAAGAATAACTCCTTTAAAGAGTGTTGTATTTATTTTTTCTTTTATGAATTTAAGTGGTTTTCCATTTATTTCTGGGTTTTATTCAAAAGATTTAATTTTAGAATTTATAATAGTAAGAAGATTAAATAAATTAATAATTTATATTTTAATGATTTCAACAGTTTTAACAATTAATTATAGAGTTCGAATTATAAAATTATTTTTTGAAATATATATAGGGATTTATAGATACCAATATGTAGGAGATGGTAAATTTATAATTTTTTGTAAATTTTTTATAATATTATTAGTAATTTTTTTTGGGTATTTTTATTTAAGGTTAATTAATTATTTTACTTGTATAATTACAGAAAATGATAAATTAGTTTTAATAATAATATATATTCTTAGATGAATAGTAACCTTTAGATTTCATTTTAGATGTAAGAAGTTAATAAATTTTAGTTATTTAAATTTCATTATGAGAATATTTTATTCAATTTTTTTTTATAAAATAATTTATTTAAATTTTTTAAAATTTATATTAACATATGAGAAATTCAATGAGAAATGAATAGATAAAATTTTAGGTGTAAATATAAAAAAAATATTTTATTTACAGAAGGTGTACCCATTGATGAATAGATGATTATATTCAATTCATATAATAAAGTTGATAAAATTTTATAGAGTGTTATTAATTTTTATTTTATTTATTTATAATTATTTAAATAGCTTAATAAAAAGTTTAATATTGAAAATATTAAGATAATTAAAAATTTTTAAATAAATTTATAAACTTAATAGTTAATTTTATATTGAAATTATAATATTTTTTTTAAATTATATAAATTTAGAAATATTTATGATTAAATCATATTAAAAGAATTAGAAGTTCTAAATTTATATTTCTTTAATTGGAGATATTAGTCTCAAAAAAATTATTAACAATAATTTACCTAAATTTTGGTTTCAATTAAAAGATATAAATAATTTAATTTTAAAAAGCAAATTTAATGTTATATATATAATATTAACTAATATCCTGTTTATATAAGAAAAATAAATTTCTTTTTTTTAAGTCGAAATTAAATGTAAAAATTACTATATATAAATTAATGGATTCATTTAAATAAGTTACAAGTTCATTCAATTCATAGCCTAATAATTAAAATTAAAAGAAAAGTGAAAAAAGTATAAATAGATAAAATTGAAAGATTATTAAGTAATTTTAAAATTGGTAAAATTAGAATAATTTCTACATCAAAAATAAGAAATATTAGAGTTATAATATAAAAATTAATTGAAAATGGTAATCGTGCTCTAGTAATAGGGTCAAATCCACATTCAAATGGTGTAATTTTTTCTCGATCTTTATTTATAATTATTGAAAAAAAAAAATTAATTAAAATAATTAAAGAGATAATAATAAATATAAAGATAAAAAATATAAAGATATTAAAAATTATATATATTATTTAATTAAATCTTTTAATTGGAAATTAAATGTAATTATTTATACTATATATATATATATATATATATATATATATATATATTATATATATTAATATATTCATCAATAAATTAGGATATAAAGAATAAGTCAAATAATATCAACAAAATGTCAATATCATGTAGCCGCTTCAAAATGAAAATGATGAATTTTAGAAAAGTGGTTTAAATATATTCGAATTAATCTTGTTCTTAAAAAAATGATACCTAATAATACATGGAGGCCATGAAATCCTGTAGATATAAAAAAAATTGATCCAAAAATTCCATCGTTAAAAGTAAAAGGGGCTTCTATATATTCAATTATTTGAATAGAGGAAAAATACATGCCTAGTAGAATTGTAAAAATTAATGGTGTTATAGATTTTTTTTTGTTTTTAACTAATAAATTATGTCTTCATGTAATAGTAAATCCCGAAGAAATTAAAATAATTGAGTTTAAAAGGGGGATATCATAAGGGTTAAATATAATAATATTTTTAGGTGGTCATATTATACCAATTTCAATTCTTGGGGAGATTGCTGAATGAAGGTAAGTTCAAAAAAAAGAAATAAAAAAAAATAATTCTGAAATAATAAATAAAATTATTCCAAATTTTAATAATTTTAAAACACTTAATGTATGACATCCTTGTATTGTTCTTTCTCGAATAATATCTCGTCATCATTGGTATAGAATTAAAAATAGAATTAATAAATTAAATATAGTAATATTGAAGTTAGAAGAATTAAATCAATAAATAGTTCTTAATAACAAATTTAAAATTCTTCATGAAGTTATTAAAGGTCAGGGTCTTAAAGTTACTATATGAAATGGGTGGTGATGAGATATTTTCATTTAATTAGATTCATTAAAATACAATAAAGTTAAAATAGAAAATACATAGGATTGAATAATAGAAACTGAAATTTCTAAAATTATTAATAAATTTTGGATAAAAAAAAGAATTAATATATAAGGTATATTTTCTAAAGTTGTTCCTAATAAGGATAAAAGTAAATGTCCTGCTAATATATTAGCAGATAGTCGAATTGCAAGAGTTCATGGTCGAATAAAATTTCTAATAGATTCAATTAAAATTATAAAAATTATTAAAGGTCCTGGTGTGTTTATGGGTAGAAGATGAATGAATATTTTATTAGTGTTATTTAATCATCCAAATAATATAAATCTTATTCATAATCTTAGGGATAAAGAAAGATTAATAGATAAATGTCTTGATGGGGTAAAAATATAAGGTATTAAACTTAATAAATTTAATTTTAAAAATATAATTATAATAGTTAAAAAAATAATCAAGTTTGATGAAAATTTTTTTTTTGTTAAATTAAAAAATTCTTGAAAAATTTTTTTGTAGAAGTTTAATCAAAAGATATTAATTCGTGAGGGTGATAATCAATAAGGTCAATTTATTAATATTAAAGGAAAAAATAAAATTAATCAATTTAAAGATAAAAATTTATTTGTAGAAGGGTCAAAAATTGAAAATAAATTTGTTAACATTTAAAATTTAATAGTTTTTTTTATTAATTTAAAATTATTTAAATTAGTATGAGTAGTTGGTGAAAATGAAAAAGGAGAAAAATATAAAATTGAAATATATATATATATAATTATAAGTATAAAAAAGAAAAGTAAAAGTCAATATATAGGTCTTATTTGAGGGATAAAAGAATAAAATCATTAGAAGTAGACGATTAACTACTATATTTTGGTTTAAGAGACCATTTCTTTCTTTCAGACACCTAATGAAAGAGTATTACTATAATAATTTTAAAATGACAATTTAATGTTATAAAATTTAACTAATTCTTTAATTATTTTTATTAATTCAATTAATAAAATTAAAATAATTTGTTCTTTCAATAACAATAGGTATAAATCTATGGTATGCACCACAAATTTCAGAACATTGTCCAAAAAATATTCCAGGTCGTAAAGAAATTAAAGATATTTGATTAATTCGACCTGGTGAGGCATCTATTTTAATTCCTATAGTTGGGATAGTTCATGAGTGAATTACATCTATAGAAGATACTAGTAATCGGATAGGAATTTTATAAGGAATAACTGCTCGATTATCAACATCTAATAAACGAAATTGATTAATATTTTCAATTGATTTAATTATATAAGAGTCAAATATAAAATTAGAAAATTCAGGATATTCATAACTTCAATATCATTGATGGCCAATTGATTTAATAGTAAAATATGTAGGGTTTCATAATTCATCAATAAAATAAAGAGTTTTAAGAGAAGGGATTGAAATAATTAAAAGTATAATTATAGGAGTGATAGTTCATAAAATTTCAATATTATGATTTTTTAATAAATTTAAATTTAAATATTTATTATTTAAAATAAAAATTATTATATATATAGTAGAAATAGTAATTATTGTTAGGATAATTATTGTAAAATTATAAAAATAAAATAAATTATCAGCAAATGGAGAGTTAGGATCTTGGAAAGAATATATATTTCATGTAGCTATATTTATTATGTAAATAAATTTTAATAAAAATTATTAATTTTATTTATGAGACTTAAATTCATTACACTATTCTGCCATATTAAAATTTAAAAATAATAATAGGAAGTTCGTTATATGAATGTCTATAAGGGGGGTAATTTTGTAATCACTCTAAAGATGATTGGAAATATTTAAATATAATTAAACGTTTTATAATTAATCTCTCTAAAATAATAAAGATTAATAAAATTATTCTATTAAAAGCAATTAATGAACCAATTGATGAAATTAAATTTCAACAATAGTAAGCATCTGGGTAATCTGAATATCGTCGAGGTATTCCCATTAATCCTAAGAAGTGTTGTGGGAAAAAAGTTATGTTTACTCCAAGAAATATTATAGTAAATTGAATATTTAATAGTTTTTTATTTAGTGTAAGTCCAGTGAATAGGGGGTATCAATGAATTAATCTTGCAATAATTGCAAATACTGCACCCATAGATAAAACATAGTGGAAATGACCAATTACATAATATGTATCATGAAGTATAATATCAATAGAAGAATTTGATAATATAATTCCAGTTAATCCCCCTAATGTAAATAAGAAGATAAATCCTAAAGATCATATAATTGATGGGTTTATTTTAATTTTTGACCCACAATAAGTAGCAATTCATCTAAATACTTTAATTCCTGTTGGTACAGCAATAATTATAGTGGCAGATGTAAAATATGCTCGTGTATCAACATCTAATCCTACAGTAAATATGTGATGAGCTCATACAATAAATCCTAAAAATCCAATTCCTAATATAGCATAAATTATTCCTAAATTTCCGAAAATTTCTTTTTTTCCTCTTTCGTTAAAAATAATATGTGAAATTAATCCAAATCCGGGGAGAATTAAAATATAAACTTCAGGATGACCAAAAAATCAGAATAAATGTTGATAAAGAATAGGGTCTCCTCCTCCGGAAGGATCAAAAAAAGATGTATTTAAATTTCGGTCTGTTAATAGTATAGTAATAGCACCTGCTAAAACAGGGAGAGAAAGAAGAAGTAAAATAGCAGTAATTTTAACTGATCAAGGAAATAAGGGGATTTGATTTATATTAAGTGAAATATTTTTTATTAATATAATTGAAACAATAAAATTAATAGCACCTATAATAGAAGAAATACCTGCAATATGTAAAGAAAAAATAGTAAAATCAACAGAAAAGGATGAGTGATATATAATTGAAGATAGGGGAGGGTAAATAGTTCAACCTGTTCCTGATCCTGTAGATAAAGTTCTTCTTATTATAAGTATAAATAATGAAGGAATTAATAATCAAAATCTTATATTATTTATACGTGGGAAAGCTATATCAGGAGCCCCAATTATTAGTGGTACTAATCAATTTCCAAACCCCCCAATTATAAATGGTATAACTATAAAAAAAATTATAATAAAAGCATGTGAAGTTACAATAGTATTATAAATTTGGTCGTTATTAATTCATCTTCCAGGTGTTCTTAATTCTATACGAATAATTATACTTAAAGATGCTCCGATTATCCCTGATCATATAGCAAAGATAAAATAAAGTATTCCAATATTTTTATGGTTAGTT